>NC_084574.2:21520000-21752500 GCF_033978685.3 Nerophis lumbriciformis
ATATTGTTAAGTAAGTTATTGTATATTGTTCTAATATGTGACAACTTGTGACCGTAACATGTTGATTGACAGTCTAAAAATAACAAAACTGACGTCACAATTTTATTGCAGCAACACATTGCAAACAAGTTGGCACAGGGACATTTTTACCACTGTGTTACATGGCCTTTCCTTTTAACAACACTCAGTAAACGTTTGGGAACTGAGGAGACCAATTTTTGAAGCTTTTCAGGTGGAATTCTTTCCCATTCTTGCTTGATGTACAGCTTAAGTTGTTCAACAGTCCGGGGTCTCCATTGTCATATTTTAGGCTTCATAATGAGCCACACATTTTCAATGGGAGAGGTCTGGACATGTGACTTGGCATTGTCTTGCTGAAATAAGCAGGGGCGTCCATGATAACGTTGCTTGGATGGCAACATATGTTGCTCCAAAACCTGTATGTACCTTTCAGCATTAATGGTGTCTTCACAGATGTGTAAGTTACCCATGCCTTGGGCACTAATACACCACCATACCATCACAGATGCTGGCTTTTGAACTTTGCGCCTAGAACAATCCGGATGGTTCTTTTCCTTTTTGTTCTGGAAGACACGACGGCCACAGTTTCCAAAAACAATTTGAATTGTGGACTCGCCAGACCACAGAACACTTTTACACTTTGCATCAGTCCATCTTAGCTGAGCTCGGGCACAGCCAAACCGACGGCATTTTTGGGTGTTGTTGATAAATGGCTTTCGCTTTGCATAGTACAGTTTTAACAATAACAACGGTAACAATTAGAGATGCTAACTCAGTAGAAGCATTTAAGTCCCATCTTAAAACTCATTTGTATACTCTAGCCTTTAAATAGACCCCCCTTTTAGACCAGTTGATCTGCCGTTTCTTTTCTTTTCTTCCCCGCCCATCTCTTCCTTGTGGAGGGGGGGGGGGGGGCACAGGTCCGGTGGCCATGGATGAAGTGCTGGCTGTCCAGAGTCGGGACCCGGGGTGGACCGCTCGCCTGTGCATCGGCTGGGAACATCTCTGCGCTGCTGACCCGTCTCCGCTCGGGATGGTGTCCTGCTGGCCCCACTATGGACTGGACTCTTACTATTATGTTGGATCCACTATGGACTGGACTCTCACAATATTATGTCAGACCCACTCGACATCCATTGCATTCGGTCTCCCCTAGAGGGGGGGGGGGGGGTTACCCACATATGCGGTCCTCTCCAAGGTTTCTCATAGTCATTCACATCGACGTCCCACTGGGGTGAGTTTTTCCTTGCCCTTATGTGGGCTTTGTACCGAGGATGTCGTTGTGGCTTGTGCAGCCCTTTGAGACACTTGTGATTTAGGGCTATATAAATAAACATTGATTGATTGATTGAACTTGCACTTACAGATGTAGCGACCAACTGTAGTTACTGACAGTGGTTTTCTGAAGTGTTCCTGAGCCCATGTGGTGATATCCTTTACAAACAGTTGTCAGTTTTTGATGCAGTACCGCCTGAGGGATCCAATGTTACGGGCATTCAATGTTATGTGCAGTGATATCTCCAGATTCTCTGAATCTTTTGACGATATTACAGACCTTAGATGGTGAAATCCCTAAATTCCTTGCAATATCTGGTTGAGAAATGTTGATCTTAAACTGTTGGGACAATTTGCTCACGCATTTGTTCACAAAGTGGTGACCCTCGCCCCATCCTTGTTTGTGAATGACTGAGCATTTCATGGAAGCTGCTTTTATACCCAATCATGGCACACACCTAGGGGTGTAATGGTACGTGTATTTGTATTGAACCGTTTTGGTACGGGGGGTTCGGTTCGGTTCGGAGGTGTACCGAACGATTTTCCACACGAACATATAAAGTAGCCGCCTAAGCTAAAGTCTTAACAAGCTGCTCCGCTTCCCTCTGCCTGTCTCTGTCAGTCCTCTACACAGCACCCAGCATTGTCCCACCTACACAACCATCTGATTGGTTACAAACAGAGCGGTAACAGCCAATCAGCAGTGCGTATTCAGAGCGGTAACAGTCAATCAGCAGTGCGTATTCAGAGCGGTAACAGTGCGTATTCAGAGTGCATGTTCAGTGCTTAGCGTTTAGCAGTTAAGCATCAGGCAGCGGACTGTCCCCAAATTATAATGAACACCTCCCAGTCAACTACTAGTAACATCACTATGAGCCCGTTGACCTTCTAGAAATATAAACTGCAGCTCAGCTCGCTCGCAGTCCTGGTTTGAGGTGAAGGCTAATTCGCTTTTAGCGTAACGTTAGCTCATTTTGTGGTGTGTGTGTGTGTGTGTGTGTGTGTGTGTGTGTGCATGCGTGTTTGTGTGTGTTACGGACAGCAAAGCCCTGTCTGTCTGTTATTTCACTTTACCTTTTTCTGTGTTGATTGAGCTGTGTTGAAGCAGCAAAAAAGGACATTATGTTAAATGAAGAGTTTCTGTCTCTGATAGTTGATATATTAATGTAACTGCATTATAAAGCCTACATGAACTCCATGGTGTTCAGGGATGAATAGTCTCTTCTATTGCTATTATACTATTTTTTCAGCTATAGTTACATTAATCATTAGTGGTTAGAGTGTCCGCCCTGAGATCGGTAGGTTGTGAGTTCAAACCCCGGCCGAGTCATACCAAAGACTATAAAAATGGTACCCATTACCTCCCTGCTTGGCACTCAGCATCAAGGGTTGGAATTGGGTGTTAAATCACCAAAGATGAATCCCGGGCGCAGCTACCGCTGCTGCTCACTGCTCCCCTCACCTCCCAGGGGGTGATCAAAGGTGATGGGTCAAAAGCAGAGAATAATTTCGCCATACCTAGTGTGTGTATGACAATCATTGGTACTTTAACTTTAACTTAAGTAATGGAGCAGCCTAGTTTTGAATGGCAGGGTCCCTGCTATCACATGTTGATACAAATATAACATTTACATAATAAAAATCAACTACAGGCTTCCCAAATGCTGTAATAATTTAAGCATGATGAGTTGTCTTGAAACTGTTTAATGTTGCACTTTTTATATGTAGAAGAAAAGTTTTGTAATTTTATTTAATCTGAGCAACAACTTGAGGCAGTTTAATGTTGATTAACGTGGGCAGAATTATTATAGTGTTCCCAATGTTAAAATGATAAAGCCATTGTTTACAAATTTGGTAAATAAATAACCAAAAAATTTATATTTTGTTGTTTTCTTACTGTACCGAAAATGAACCGAACCGTGACCTCTAAACCGAGGTACGTACCGAACTGAAATTTTTGTGTACCGTTACACCCCTACACACACCTGTTCCCAATTAGCCTGTTCACCTGCGGGATTTTCCAAATAAGTGTTTGATGAGCATTCTTCAACTTTCTCAGTCTTTTTGCCACTTGTGCCAGCTTTTTTGAAAAATGTTGCAGGCATCAAATTCCATGAGCTAATATATGCAAAAAAATAAAGTTTTGCAGTTCGAACGTTAAATATCTTGTCTTTGCAGTCTATTCAATTGAATATAAGTTGAAAAAGATTAGAAAATTATTGTATTCTGTTTTTATTTACGATTTACACAACGTGCCAACTTCACTAGTTTTGGGGTTTGTACATTAACTAACATTGCTGTGTCTTTGTGTCCTTGGGCAAGACACTGCACCCACCCTGCCTTTCCTGTATAAATGTTAATGAATGCTGGGTCATGGTCGGAGAGGCATTGGCGTGAATTGGCAGCCATCGTTCCGTCTGTCCAGCTCAAGGCAGCTCTGGCTACAAATGGAGTCAACCATCACTAATGTGTGACTGAATGAAAAATGGGTTTTAGTGGAAAGCATTTTGGTGATATGAATCCATTCTAGCAATATTATTATGGTGGTGAAAGTGGATAACATCGAAGAATGCCTGTCGCTGTACGGAGGAAAGAACACCACCACACCCGTCATTAATAATGCTGGCCAACAGGAAACACAAAAGAGTGCAGTTAAAACCGTGAAGAAAGTTGGAAGGAACAAATGTCTACATAATAAGTCGCTGCATTGGCTCCCCGTCTGCTTCAGGGTCAATTTTAAAGTTATATTATTAGTTTTTAAATGTCTTAATGGCCTTGCGCCTTCTTATGTATCTGACCTGCTTTACCGTATCAACCCTCGCAGATCCTGAGGTCCTCTGGCACTGGCCTTTTAGCTTTACCAAATACCAGAACAAAGACCCACGGTGAGGCGGCATTTAGCCACTACGGCCCCCACCTGTGGAACAGCTTACCAGAGAACTAGAGAGAGCATTTAATTTTTATTTTTAGTTTTGGCAAAAGACACATTTTTTATCTGGCTTTTTACTGATCATCTTAAAGTCTTATGTTTTTTATTATTTTATTGCGTTGTTTTCTCTCTTAATTACTAATATTACCGTATTTTCCGGACTATAAGGCGCACTTAATATACTTTTTTTTGGTCAAAACTCGACAGTGCGCCTAATGTAAGGAATACGTTTAGTTGAGCTTACCCACCTCAAAGCTATTCTATTTGGTACATGGTGTAATGATAAGTGTGACCAGTAGATGGCAGACACACATAAGTGATAAGTGTAGGCTGCACCGTTTGATGTGCTTCAACATAAGAGTATTATTATGGTGTGTGTAAAAGGTAAGACATTATCTGGCGTTTTGTTTCGCAATATTATGCAAAAGCAACTTTTCTTACCTTCTGGTACCTGCTGATCTGTATTTGGGATCTGCATGAATCTTGAAAAGTTGCGCGGGTCCGCCTTTGTAGTCTGTGCCAACACCGTAGTCGATAAGCTTCTTCTTTTTCTGTATCTTCTTGTTATGGGACATTCATCCTCCACTGTTGCCATTTCTAATATAAAGTAGTGTAAAGTTCTAACTTATATCTGTCAGTAAATATGCCATGAAAACGCTAAAACATACCGGTGTAGCGAGTCTACATTATTCACCCAAGGAACTTTAGTTATTAGCGTTCCGGTTTGACGTTTTTTCACGGGACACATTTCCGGTGTTGTTGTTTCCGGATGAGGAGATGCTGCTTTGTTATTGATTGAAGTAAAGTCTGAATGTCATTAAAACAGGTAGCTCCATCTTTTGACACTTCTTCCACTGAGACTTATATTAAATCTTCTGATCACTTGAGGCTGAGGAGAGAATGGATAGGACAGACTTAGCACTCTTCATTTTTGGGCAAATCGAGGGGAGTTGAAATTTTGCTACTGGCAAATGTAGTTAAGCTACGTAGCTTTTTAAGTTAATAATTTTAAATGGAAAACCGTTGTTTTTACCAGTGCAGCCGCAAACCGGAATGGATTATCAAAAACTGTACTCATTACGGAAAAACGGAAAATAATTGTTTATATTTTTACAGAGATAAAAAAGAAAGATTTCCGACTATAGACGGAACAATCACATGCCTGATCTACGCAACAGTAAGTTGGCCTAAACTAATTTTTCCATATGACTCATATATTATAAACAGTAGAGAAGGAGCAAGACTTATTCAACCATTACTTTTGTAGCACCCTTAGGCAAGCTTGCCTGCCAATCAAGAATAAAACACATTTCTTCATGCGACAATTTTAGTCATATATTATTCAACGTTTGAAAAAAAAGTTGAATAATACCACACAATAAAGTTAGTGTGAAATGTACTTATTGAAATATTCACGGAATGCAGGTCTTGTGAATTTAGTTTTTGAGATGCTCTGCAATAAAAATAATGAATGAAAGTGCTTTCAAGACAACTTCAAAGATGCGTTGTCTGTTATACTTTATATTTAAGTCAACAAAATTTACTCTAATTTTAGTTGACGCACATGTTGGGGAATTTAGTCGACTAAAACTAAATTAATTTACATGACTAAAATATGACTAAAACTGAAATACATTTTCGTCAAAAAACTAGGACAAAAACTAATTGAAAAACTTCTGTTAAAATTAACACTGGCCAATGGTACAACAAAATAGAAACCTACCGTATTTTTCAGACTATAAGACTTAAAAGCCTTTCATTTTGTCAAAACTCGACAGTGCGCCTTATAGCCAGGTGCGTTTAATGTACGGAATAATTTTGGTTAAAACCTTGAAGCTATTTTATTTGGTGCATGGTGAAATGATAAGTGTGTCCAGTAGATGGCAGTCACACATAAGAGATACGTGTAGACTGCAATGTGACTCAAGTAAACAACAGCAGCATTTCATCGGTTCCATTGAAAATATAGAACATTACACACGGCGCTCAAAAACCTATCAAAAATGTTTTAGTACGACTTTGGTAAGCTATGAAGCCGCACCGCTTGATGGATTGTACTGTGCTTCAACAAATGAGTATTATTATGGTGTGTGTATAAGGTAAGACATATTATCTGGCGTTTTGTTTCGCAATATTATGCAAAAACAACTTTTCTTACCTTCTGGTACCTGCTAATCTGTATTTGTGCGTTCCGCCTTTGTAGTCCGTAGTCGATAAGCTTCTTCTTTTTCTCTATCTTCTTGTTATGGGACATTCATCCTCCGCTGTTGCCATTTCTAATATAAAGTAGTGTAAAGTTCTTACTTATATCTGTCAGTAAACTCGCCATGAAAGCGCTAAAACATACCGGTGTAGTGAGTTTACATTATTCACCTTTGGAACTTTAGTTCTTAGAGAGTTCTGATCGGACGTTTTTTCACGGGACACATTTCCGGCATTGTTGTTGCACTAGTGAGCCACGGATGAGAAGATGCTGCTCTGTTATTGATTGAAGTAAAGTCTGAATGTCATTAAAACAGTTAGCTCCAACTTTTGACACTTCTTCCACCCCCGTCCTTGCACGCTACACCGCTACAACAAATATGACGGGGAGAAGACGCTGTCAAAGGTGAGCCACGTAAATAAGACCGCCCACAAAACGGCGCATCCTGAAGCGACTGTCAGAAAGCGGCTTGAAGATGATCTGTAAAACATAATCTTTGCAACTTTTTGACCAAAGAACCACCATTACATGTTATATAGACCAGTGGTTCTCAAATGGGGGTACACGTACCCCTGGGGGTACTTGAAGGTATGCCAAGGGGTACGTGAGATTTTTTTTAAATATTCTAAAAATAGCAACAATTCAAAAATCCTTTATAAATATATTTATTGAATAATACTTCAACAAAATATGAATGTAAGTTCATAAACTGAACATCAAATCAAGTAGGCTATTCCATTCATTACCATAAACCCAGAGTTTCCCCCATGCCATGATGGTTTGACCCTCACTAAAATGTCTGTCAAAAAGAACTGTGAAAAGAAATGCAACAATGCAATATTCAGTGTTGACAGCTAGATTTTTTGTGGACATGTTCCATAAATATTGATGTTAAAGATTTTTTTTTTTTGTGAAGAAATGTTTAGAATGAAGTTCATGAATCCAGATGGATCTCTATTACAATCCCCAAAGAGGGCACTTTAAGTTGATGATTACTTCTATGTGTAGAAATCTTTATTTATAATTGAATCACTTGTTTATTTTTCAACAAGTTTTTAGTTATTTGTATATCTTTTTTTCCAAATAATTCAGGAAAGACCACTACAAATGAGCAATATTTTGCACTGTTATACAATTTAATAAATCAGAAACTGATTACATAGTGCTGTATTTTACTTCTTTATCTCTTTTTTTCAACCAAAAATGCTTTAGGGGGTACTTGAATTTAAAAAATGTTCACAGGGGGTACAACACTGAAAAAAGGTTGAGAACCACTGATGTAGACCACAAGGAAGTGTTTTACAATAAAAAAAATAATAAAAAAATGCCTCTTTTAATGCGCCCTATAATCCGGTGCGCCTTATATATGAAAAAAGATTCAAATAGACCATTCATTGGCAGTGCACCCTATAATCCGGTGCGCCCTATGGTCCGGAAAATACGGTATATATTGTATTAATAATATAAAGCTATGAATAAATGTATTGATACCCCAGTGGAAAATGTTACTCAGGTTGGTGATAATAAACTCAAGCATTGTTGTCATCCCACTGTCCTCCATGCCTATTGTTTAATTTTTAATACTAATGCTGTGTTAATAACAACTGGAATACACATAATTATATCTCATGGTATGGTGCTATTTTTCTACAAGCTCCTGATGTTCTGATAGTATTTTGCACTTGCTATAATAACGTGCAATGCCTATAGTTTATTCAACACGGACAGGAAGGAATCTCTGAGGTTAAATGGTCAATGAGTGAAGTCATCGACAGGAGTACCTGTTGCTGTTTGTTTACACTGAACCGACTCAATGCTAAGATACTGATTGTAAGTGACATGTTTGTATTAAACTCTTTACAATCTCAATTATTCATGAAGTAACTTGCCACTAAATGTGAGAATAAAGCATTTTGCTTTCATTACAACTTCTGTTTGTCACAGACAGCTGACTGGAGAAGTTTCCAAACAATTAAACACAGAATTTGAACGACTGGAGTAAACCCACAGAAGCATTTGGGAGAACATGCAAACCAGCATAGATTCGAACTTACAACCACCTAGCTGGGAATCTGGCTGGGAGGCAGATCTGCTGACTGCATGCAAGGCTCTGCCGCCAACACTGAATGGTCAAATCAAACCGATATCATTAGGTCACTCTGGCATGTTTCTGCCCTAAATGTCAGAAACAGAAGCCATGAGAGTGGCAAGAGGGTCCGACATCCACATTGTCCACGAGTGAAGTGCGTGTGTGTGTGTGTGTTATTTTTTTAAGGTTAGGATTAGGGCTTAAAGAGGCGGATGAGAAAACTTAAAATGTAATTTCTTCAAATGGCTGGAATCTGCTGCTTTCTTCTAAAGTGGGGGTGTCAAACTCATTTTAGATCGGGGGCCACATGGAGAAAAATCTACTCCCAAGTGGGTCGGACTGGTAAAATCATGGCAAGATAACTTACAAATAAAGACAACTTCAGATTCCTTTCTTTGTTTAAAAATAGAATTCTGAAATTGTACAAATCATAATGTTGTTGGTTTTTTTACACTTACATGCTGCGATCAATAGTATTCTATCTTTAATTGTCGTTATTTATATTTTCCGAATAAATTATGTGATAATGTTCATCAGTCAACTCATTGGTGTTAATTTTCAATCTATCAAGATAAAAAAATTACATCAAAATCAAATTACAGGATGTTATTTATGTAGTTTAATCATTTTCCTCAACTGATGTACTAACATCATGTGGTTTATTTTGTACATATGTAGCATCATCTACAAATATACAAAGAATTGCTATTGCGACGTCCAGTGGACACACTTGGAACAGCAGTTTCTTTCATTCAAAAATTTCAGGTTAATTTTTATACTTAGCAATCTCATCCCGCCTGATCCGGCCCTCGAGCCGTATGTTTGACACCCCTGTTCTAAAGGCTTGTTGAAGTGCACTTCCAAAAAAATCTAACCTTATATGGTTCTGTTGGAACACCCGATTGTGTTAAATTTGTAGCGGTCGTGCTCAGGGGTCGGCAACCTTTACTTTAAAAACATCCATTTTGCACTGCCTCTATCGCTTAAGAAAAATAGTCCAGAGTAGGTTTGCGTAATATAAATGATTTTGGTTATAAACAATCTGAATTTGGCCGACGATAAAACTACAGTATTGATACTATCGTTAAATCGTGATAATGCATGTTGATGACATTCTACCTGTGTGCCACAAATATAAAAGCAACAAGCTAATGAGCGCATCCTCAACACACTCTAGTATGCTCGCTCGCGGCTAATGTCCCTCCACAATTCAACTTCTAAATCATTAATTCTTGCTTCCGTGTCAGCAAATAAAGTATGTTTCTTACATGTATCATTATTACTGGAAGACTCAAAGACAAAGAATAGCTAAACATGATACACAACAAATTATAGAAGCTCTTGAATGCAAATATGGGTGGGTGGGTGTTTTTTTTTACACTTATAAGTTGCAGTTAATAGTATTCTATCTTCATTTGTTGTTATTTATACTTTCTGAAAAAATTATGTGATGTTTATTATAATCATAGGTAGAATTGAGTCTGGCAGAGTTTTAAAATGCTCCCATTGGTGTAAATTTTTTATCTACCACAAGATTACATCAAATTACAGGATGTTATTCATGTAATTTACTCATTTTCCTCAACTGATGTACTAACACCATGTGGTTTATTCTGTACATATGTAGCATTATCGTCAACAATCAATCAATCAATCAATCAATCAAAGTTTACTTATATAGCCCTAAATCACAAGTGTCTCAAAGGGCTGCACAAACCACAACGACATCCTCGGCTCAGATCCCACATCAGGGCAAGAAAAAAACTCAACCCAATGGGATGACAATGAGAAACCTTGGACGGCTGGTGCAATGGACGGGCAATATGCGCATTCGTATAGTTAGGAGGAAATGCCTCGTTCAGCGCAAAAAAATGTGTCTGGTTTGAGCCAGGTTTCGCTGAGACCAATAACGTTAAAATTGTTGTCTCTAATGACCTCATTAACTAATAACGTTTTGGGAGACAATGATCTTATGTTTAAAAAGCCCATATTATAGGTAGTGGGCTGTTTTGAGGATTTTTTGTTAAAGTTATCCGTAGTAGTAATATTATTAATGTTGCGTTTATTTTGCGTGGTGCGCTTTAAATAATTTCGACCATATCTAGGAATTGATATGACGGGAATCTTCAGATTGTTTGCTTGGTGCTGCGATACACTGAACGCGCCATAATTTGCGACCTCAGTAGAATGCATGTCCACCTTTGGCACAGTCACTGCAGAAAAAACATTATGTGAGTAGTGTATTATTCTAGGAGAAATGCTATGTGTGCAGGGATTTTCCAGTTCTAGCTGAACTGACTCCTCACCCGGACTAACAGACACTGTAATTGCCTGTGACCAGGCTTGCTCTAGTGTAGTTAGTCAAGTGTGACTCAAACAATAATCTATGTTCCTAGTCAGGTTGATGGCGCCTTCCTGGTTAGGGTGAAGGCCATCCCTCATCAACAAGCCCGGTTGTGAAAACTTGTGAATACTTGTGAATTTGGACTCGTTTCATTAATCACATTTAAGTTAGAAGGGGATACATAATTCAGCATATTTATGTGCCCCCAGAAAGTGTGTCCCTAGTTATAAGTACAACACAAAATGTACAGATTATCAAAAGCATGTATTTGGTGTAACAATCCACATGTTGTATACTGTCACTATAGGGCTGCAACAACTAATCGATTAAAATCGATTATAAAAATAGTTGGCGAATAATTTAGTCATCGATTCGTTGGATCTATGCTATGCGCATGCGCAGAGGCTACTTTTTTTCTTTTTAAACCTTTATTTATAAACTGCAACATTTACAAACAGCTGAGAAACAATAATCAAAATAAGTATGGTGCCAGTATGCTGTTTTTTTTCAATAAAATACTGGAAAGGATAAAAATGTAGTTTGTCTCTTTTATCCGATTATTAATCGATTAATCAAAGTAATAATCGACACATTAATCAATTATCAAATTAGTTGTTAGTTGCAGCCCTATATCACTAATAAGCAGCACAAGTATGTACAGTAGTGTCCAAACACTGAAGTGTTGACACATGGCACATAGCTCCGCCCCCTCTGAAGTATGGGGGCAGGGGATACAAATAATTGCTACTACGACATTTAGTGGGCAGTTAAAACAGCCGTTTCATTCATTCAAAAATTACAGCTCATTTTCATACTTAGCAAACTCATCTCGTGGGCCGGATAAATCTGTTTAACATCAATGCCCTAAGATGAAAAAATTCCAGGCCTGACCATGTTACAACAGAAAGCAACCGGATATTTAAAGTAACTTAGCAAGTAGATTGATAACAATTTTGAGACAATACAACTGAAAATGACGCGATATGGTACCGCATACATCAGCAGCAATGTTCTCTTTAAGGTGCGCGTCTGTGCAATTGTGCACTGCTCACGTGTTAGGTTCATTGATCACTTTATTGAGCAAAACTCTTTGTCGGCCGTAACCACACCAAAAAAACATTAGCAAAAAACTATGATCTGGAAAAACTGGTAATTTTCTGCCATTCAAACCACACCAAAACCAACTCTCTGTCGTCGGTCTCTTTATTGAGAAAAACTGTTTATTGTCGGACGTAACCACACCAAAAGAACATTAGCAAAAAAACTACAATCTGGAAAAACTGTAAAAGTACGATTTCACAGAGCTATGGTCGCGGACATTGTACACACATTAACGCACGTTTATAGAATTGAATACTTGCTTGTGGCTGTCCATCGATTACGATGATGACGTTGCTCCAGTAATGGGTTATTGAGGGGGGTTTCGTATATGCCATTGCATGTGGCTGTGCAGGCCAATGCGCGACCCGCATGGTTTGCCACATGTGGGGCAGATGTAGTCCACGCTTGAGAGGGGGGCCCCTGCAGCGCGCTGATGTCGCTGTAAACGTTGTTTTCTCCTCTTTGGTCTGCTCCTGGAGATGAGCAATGCCGGCGTGACTGCAGTTGCGCCAGGTGTGGCGATCAGCAGCCAAGACTTCCAGTGCGGAAGGCTGGATAGCACAGCGCTTCAGGAGGGTTTTTATGTGGTCCTTGTAGCGTTTCCGCTGACCCCCAGGAGACGTACAGCCTTCCTGGAGTTGGCCGTAGAGGATCTGTCGGGGGAGCCTCTGGGTGGGCATGCGGATTACATGCCCCACCCAGCGCAGATGTCTTTGCGCAAGGAACACTTGGATGCTGGGTGTTTGGGTCCGGTCATAAATATCCACATGTGGGACTCTGTCCTCCCAGGTCAGACCCAGGATCCGTTGCAGGCAGCGGATGTGGTATCTCTCCAGGATTCTGATGTGCCTTTGGTAAGGGGTCCAGGCTTCCGAGCCGTATAGCAGTGTGGACAGACAAACCGCTTTGTAAACAGCTGCTTTGGTGGAAACTGTCAGGTTTCTGTTCAGGAAGACCCTGGTTTTGAGCCTACCGAAGGCAGCAGACGCTAACCCAACACGAACCTGGATGTCATTATCGATGTTACAGGTGGGGGACAGGACGCTTCCGAGGTAGGTGAAATGTGGAACGATGGTGAGCTGCTGGCCATCAATGTTGAAGACAGGCACTTCTGACTGGTGGGTAGAGTGTTGCGCAATGATCTGCGTTTTTGAAATGTTGACCTTCATTTCAGGTGTTGTATGTGGATGAGACCACGTTAAGTGCACGTTGTAGAGATTCTGGCGTGTGGGCAAGGAGAGCACAATCATCAGCATACTGAAGTTCTAGGATCTGTTGTTTTGTAATTTTAGTGAAGGCCTGGAGGCGCCGGATGTTGAAGAGACTGCCGTCCAGCCAGAACTGTATGTGGATGCCATCTGTGTTTCCCAGAGCTTTGTGTGAGAGGAGGGTGTCTGCTGAGAGAAAGAGGTTGAATATGACAGGGGCTAGGACACATCCCTGCCTAACCCCGACTTTCACATTAAAAGAGGGGGATTGCTGGCCTCCAATGCGGACACAGGCTCGCATTCCATCGTGTAGTTGTCTCAGGATGTTGAGGAACTTTGGCGGAATCCCCAGCCTTCCCAGTAAGTCCCAGAGGAGATTCCGGTTAACAGTGTCAAATGCCTTGGACAGGTCGATGAAGGCGATGTACAGATCCTGGTGGTGTTCCCGGCACTTTTCTTGTACCTGCCTGGCTACAAAGATCATGTCAGTAGTACTGCGATCTCTTCTGAATCCACACTGTGATTCAGGCAGGATGTTCTCAGAGATGTGAGTAACTAAACGATAGAGCATGACCCGGGCAAGAACTTTCCCAGCAACCGAGAGCAGGGAAATTCCTCTGCTGTTTCCACAGTCGGCTTTGTCACCTTTCCTCTTAAAGATGGTTATTATAGCAGCATCCTTCCATTCCTGGGGGATGGCTTCAGAGGACCAGATGGAGTCAATCAATTGGTGAAGCCGGCGGGTGAGGAGATAGCCACCAAACTTCAGCACCTCAGCTGGGATACCGTCAGGGCCTGGGCTTTTGTTGTTTTTTAGGCCCTGATGGCTTTTAGGACCTCAGCAAAGGTAGGCGGGGAGTCCAGGTGGTCGACAGGGGGAGTGGTCGGGAAATTGGTGAAAATGTCCTGGTCAGAGGGATTTTCGGAGTTAAGGAGAGTGTTGAAATGTTCAGCCCATCTATTTAGGATCTGGGGTGTGTCCTTATAGAGGGTGACTCCGTCTGCTGATCTGACTGGGGTAATGTTTTTTCTCTGTGGACCATATATGGATTTGACGGCATCATAAAATCCATGGGAATTGTTTGTGTCAGCATAAAGTTGGATCTCGCTGGCTTTCTTGATCCACCAGTCATTTTCCATGGCTCTGAGGGTACGCTGGACTTCGGCTCTTATGGAGGAGAGTCGAGTCTTTAGTGTGATGGATTGTGGGTTGGCCAGGTAAGCAGCATGGGCTTTGTGTTTTGCCTTGAGAAGTTTATGGATATCCGGTGCACTGTTGTCAAACCAGTCCTGATGTTTACGCCTGGTGTACCCAAGGGACTCCTCTGCTGCCTGATGGATGGCAGTCCTTAGGGAGTTCCAGCAGGTGTTGATGTCAGGGTCCAGGTGGGTATCAGGGATTGCAGACAAATGTTCTGCAAGCTGTGCTCTGAGCTGTTCTACAGAGTGCTTGGATTTGAGTGCTTCACAGTTGAGTCTCTTGTTTGGTGGTGTTTTCTTCAGTTGGGGGCGGACTTCCATTTGAAATTTGGCTCTGATCATCCGATGGTCAGTCCAGCAGTCCGCTCCACGCATCGCTCTGGAGATTAGGACCTCCTTCCTGTCTCTACGACGGGTGATAATATAGTCGAGGAGGTGCCAATGTTTGGAGCGAGGATGTTGCCAGGAGGTCTTGAATTTATCCTTCAGCTGGAACAGGGTATTGGTGATGATCAACTGATGTTCAGAGCAGAGTGTAAGGAGGCAAAGCCCATTATCATTAAGCCTACCAACCCCGTGCTGACCAAGTGTTCCGGCCCAGAGCCCACTGTCAGAGCCCACCCTCGCGTTAAAATCCCCGAGGAGTATGAGCTTGTCGGTGGGAGGCGTTCCCTCAATGGCAGAGTTTAGTGAGGCATAGAATGAGTCTTTGCTCTCGAGGTCTGCATCCAGAGTTGGGGCGTAGGCGCTGATAAGGGTGACATGGCGATTTTTGGTGAGTGGTACACGCCACGTCATGAGCCTTTCGCTTATACCCACTGGAGACTCTGGGATCTTGTGAAGCAGGCTTGTCCTGGCGGCAAAACCCACTCCATGTAGACGACGGGAGCCTTCTGGATGACCCTTCCAGAAGAAGGTGTAGCCTTCTCCCGCCTCCGTGATTGAGTCTTCCCCATGTAAGCGGGTTTCGCTCAGGGCGGCTATGTCAATGCCGTATCGGTTTAGTTCATGCGCAACGAGTGCTGTTCTTCGCTGTGGGCGGCAGGAGAGATCACACACATCCAACAGTGTGCGGACGTTCCATGACGCTATTGTGAAGGGAATTTTGTTTCTCTTGTACATTTGTTTTCGACCGCATAAAGGGATGGCCCGGCAGCTGCGGTAGGCTGCCCGGGCGATGAGGAACAGACCATTTTTAGGCCACCTTTTCTAGGCCCTTCCCATTTCAGGGTGAGCAGAGCGGTGCTGCTCAGTCACGTACGAAGCTGCCGGGGAGGCATGCTGTTCCATCCCATGCCACAGCGACCTTCACTCGCACGCCGCCTACGTGCAGGGTTGGGCTAGGTACTGCCAGTCACATCCTTGACCTGTACCAGCCACCCTTCCCCATCGCCGCAGAACTTGAGGGCGGGGAGGTTGGGGGTTAGGGGTAGTGCTGAGGAGGAGCAAAACACCTGCGCAGTGAATTGATTTAAGTGGTGGTAGAAGTGCGCAGTCTCTACCCGCACTGTTTTGTCTTGGCCCCATGTGGCGTCCTCCAGTGGCATGAAAAGCTCATGACGACCTTCTGCCGCATGGGGTTGCAGAGGACTGCCAGAGCACCGGTCTGTTGGTGACTGCCTAATGCGGGTCCTCGCCACAGATTTTTCGTTAGGGGTTTTCTCCCATAGCCTATAACCAAGTGGTTAGCCAGTAGGCACTGGTCAATGAGGCAGAGACTTTTGAGGCAGTCTCTGCAAGCTATTTAACCCATAGCTGGGACCCTGACAGGTACTACCACCCCGGGTCAGAGTGGACCTGGGAGCAATGATGACTGAGGGGTAACGCCACCTTCCCCAAAACTCCAGAACTCCCGAACTGAAGCCTCATCACCGGATGCAGTTTTGAGTCATACCCAGGACTAAAGAATTGAATACAGACACTAATGAACACACATGGAACAGGCCTCCTTGACTTGAAATGTTAAAACTGTTAACTTAAATTGTTGATACATAAGGTTCTTATGGGACCTCAGCCTCGGTAGGTAAGATGTTGAACAGGTTTCTTCATAGTGGTTGAGGAGGGAGGGAAGGTACAGTCTCTCAGTTGGGGAGAGACCAGCAATTAGGGTTACATGTTACATTAGGGGTTATTTATGTGTTGCTGTTTTTTTCTCCATCGTTGTGGTTTTTGTCTTTTTCTCTTTCTCCCACATAACACCCTCTCTTCAGAACTACAGATGTGGATCTACTGCCGATTGAATCTTTCTGGACATCAGTCAGTCCACCTTCCCATGGTCTTCCCAGACAGGATACGTAGATTATCAACTCAATTTGTAAAAAGATGGAATGTGAGGGGACTCAATCATGCCATGCCGTAAAGCGAAGCAAAGTATTTTCCCACCTGAAAAAAACAGAGGTAGTATTCCTACAGGAAACACATTTACGCAGGTTGTGTATCACAACTCTTCTATTCCAAATTTAACTCCAAGTGTCGAGGAACAGCTATCTTGATTGGGAAAAATGTGCAGTCTAAATCTTCAAAAGTAGTGGCTGATATAAACGGGCGCTTCGTTATAGTTCTGGGCAGGCTGTATAATTTCCCAGTGGACTTAGTCAATATCTATGCGCCTAATTGAGACAGCCCGGATTTCTATAAGCAAATTCTTAGTAACATCCCAGAGTCAAACACACATTACTTGATATTGGGGGCGGAGATTTCAATACTGTTCTGCAACCCTCTCATGACCGTTCTAAAATCTCAGCATTTTCTCTCTCCAAATCTGCTTATATTATTAAGACGTTTTGCCAGGCCAGTGGGGTGGTAGATCTATGGAGATTTAAAAATCCAACACTGAAGAAGTTTTTATTTTTTTCTATGGCACACCAGACTTATTCAAGGATGGGGTTTTTTCGTTGGGAGACAAAAAAAATCCTTCCACTTGTTAAAATGTGCAAATATGATAGTATAGTCATCCATGACCACTCACCAGTCATCATGGAGCTTTGGCTCCAGAACAATGTAGCCATAAGGCGCAACTAGCGTCTCAATCCTGCACTCTTAGCAGAAAACGGACTTTGTGGACTTTACTTAATCTCAGATTGACTTTTTCCTTGAAACTAACTGTCAGGTTCAAACACCGAACTATCTATCAATTAAACAGGACAAGAAACAAGGAATCAAACAGAGACAGGATTCAATTTAGCTCATGAGAAGAGCGTGTGGACCTGCATCCTCGTACAGTGTCACCCCACGCTCTGAGGAAAAAGTTCCACGCCTCCCTATTTATTTGGACATTCTCTGATTACATAGCTACAGCTGCTTCTAATAGGAGGGGTCTCATTATGCAGCAGCTGCACTGGGTCATAAACAGTTAAAAACAAAAGGTGCTTGGAGCAGTGTCAGGTTTGCCCCGAATCTGCTTGCAGATTTCGGGTCCTGATAAGGCCCTTCCCGTGGCTGTCCAGATCGGAGAAACGGACACCTCTACGGCGCATTCCATCGCACAGTGGAGATTTACAAGCTGTCCGCCTTTTGCTTGATAAGATCAAAGACAGCTTTGTGAGCACAAATGGATAGTAACCACAGGGCAACCTGAACTGCAAGCAAACAAGTTGTGTGATAACTTATACACAATTATTCTGACACTAACCAACTGCCAGTTACCAACATATTTACTTTATGGGAAACACTAAAAGTATACGTAAGGGGTCAGATGATAGAATACACGTCTCAACTGAACAAGAGCATGTCGAAACGCGTCACAAAATTAACCACGCTTACTCACAACGTTGATCAGATCAACTCTGTGACACTCTGTCGACAGACCTTCGCAAGAAGAGGATTGATTGCACTGCAGACAGTTTGATCTTCTTGCTTCTAAACAGGCTAAAGATACATTTTTAAAATCAAGACAAAGCCACCACGAACAGGGAGAACGTGCGAGTAGGCTGCTTTCTCATCAGTTACGCAAATTGTCGGCTGCCAACTATATCACAGAAATAGAAGCCACTGATGGCAGCATCAAATCAGACCCAAAAACATCAACGATCAGTTTAAAAATGTTTACTCCTCCCTATACAGCTCGGAAAGTGGTCAGGCAAACAATTTTGTAAAAAATCTGAACCTGTCCACCCTAAGTGACGAACATAAGCCAAGCCTAGAAAAGCCAATACCTGCAACTGAAATTGCCCAAGCAATTAAACTAATGAAAAATAGAAAAGCACCAGGCTGTGGACCACTCATCTGTGCATTAGTTGGGGACGTGTATGTGCTGCTGACTTGTCTCCACTCAAGATGATCCCCTGCTGGCCCCGCTATGGACTGGATTCTCACACTATTAACTAGATCCACTCAACGTCCATTGCACCGGTCGCCCGGGGGGGAGTCCCACAGCTGCGGTCCCCTCCAAGGTTTCTCATTGTATCCCATTGGGTTGAGTTTTTTCTTGCCCTGATGTGGGATGTCGTTGTGGCTTGTGCAGCCCTTTGAGACACTTGTAATTAAGGGCTATATAAATGAACTTTGATTGATTGATTGATTGATTGATTGATTGAGGCCCAGATGGTTACTCCATTGAATTGTATAGGATTTTTGCCAGTAAATTGACACTACTCCTTTGCTGTCTCCGAAGAATCGCTTAAACAAGAAAAGCACCTTGCATCATCATTGCTTCATTGTCTACCAAAGTTGTACTAAAACATTTTGATAGATTTTTGAGCGCCGTGTGTAATGTTCTATATTTTCAATGGAATATATAAAATGTTGGTGTTGTTTACTTGAGTCATACTGCCATCATATTGCAGTCTACACGTATCTCTTATGTTTTACTGCCATCTACTGGTAACACTTGGGGCGGCATAGCTCGGTTGGTAGAGTGGCCGTGCCAGCAACTTGAGGGTTCCAGGTTCGATTCCCACTTCCGCCATCCTAGTCACTGCCGTTGTGTCCTTGGGCAAGACACTTTACCCACCTGCTCCCAGTGCCACCCACACTGGTTTAAATGTAATTTAGATATTGGGTTTCACTATGTAAAGCGCTTTGAGTCACTAGAGAAAAGCGCTATATAAATATAATTCACTTCACTTCACAATTATCATTACACCGTGTACCAAATAAAATTGCTTCAAGCAAAACCAGAATTATTGCGTACATTAGGCGCATCGGGTTCTAAGGCGCACTATCGAGTTTTGAGGGGGAAAAAAGCATTTTAAGTGCGCCTTATAGTCTGGAAAATACGGTATATGGACTTCGTAAACACTTTGACATTAGCAAGCTTTGGTGTCAATGCTCCCTTTTCTCTTCCCATTCCTTTTCTTCTTGTCTCTTTTTTTGTTTTTTATTTATTTATTTAATCTGTGCATGAGTTGACGTTTTAAAATGTAACAGAGGGGAAAAAACTGTTTATGAAGCATGTTTGTATGTAAACTACATACGGCACACACGGGAGATGGAATCCATGTATGGCATACATTGCAACTGTGCATACTATGCCAGTTTTAAACTATAGTTTTCTGAAAACTCAATAAAAACAATTTGAAATAAACACATTACTGTCTGAGCAACTAAACTATTAAATTATGCATATTAAACCTACAAGTTGTGCTCTGTTAGAACAGAGTGGTTGATCTATACCACGAGAAATGACATGTTTTTTCCAACAGTCAGTAAACTCACGTGGCGTCACATAACCGGCAGTGAAGTGACTAACACTAGTTTTTCCTTTATTGTAGAAAAAATAGTTAGGACCTTTATATGTCTCCTATATGAAAAAAACTTCCTGTAATATGCTTTTTCTTCTCAAATAAAATTATGCTGTGCCCACTCATAGTACACACAAATGTATGGTTTGCACATACTATTTAGCATTTATTTAGTTATTTGGATCTTAGTGAATCAGGCCGTTTGTCTTTAGAGCACATATGTGTGTTCATTGTTGGAGGTACAAAACCCAAAACCAGTGAAGTTGGCACGTTGTGTAAATCGTAAATAAAAACAGAATACAATGATTTGCAAATCCTTTTCAACCTATATTGGAATGGACTGCAAAGACAAGATACTTGACGTTCGAACTGGAAAACTTTATTTTTAGCAAATATTAGCTCATTTGGAATTTGATGCCTGCAACATGTTTCAAAAAAGCTGTCACAAGTGGCAAAACAGACAGACAAAGTTGAGGAATGCTTATCAAACACTTATTTGGAACATCCCACAGGTGAACAGGCTAATTGGGAACAGGTGGGTGCCATTATTGGGTATAAAAGCAGCTTCCATGAAATGCTCAGTCATTCACAAACAAGGATGGGGCGAGGGTCACCACTTTGTGAACAAATGCGTGAGCAAATTGTCCAACAGTTTAAGAACATTTCACAATGAGCTACTGCAAGGAATTTAGGGATTTCACCATCTACGGTCCGTAATATCATCAAAAGGTTCAGAGAATCTGGAGAAATCACTGCACGTAACATTGAATGCCCGTGACCTTCGATCCCTCAGGCGGTACTGCATCAAAAACCGACATTATTGTATAAAGGAGGCTCAGGAACACTTCAGAAATCCACTGTCAGTAACTACAGTTTGTCGCTACATCTGTAAGTGCAAGTTAAAACTCTACTATGTAAAGCCAAAGTAATTTATCAACAACACCCAGAAACGCCGCTGGCCTCGCTAGGCCCGAGCTCATCTAAGATGGACTGATGCAAAATGTAAAAGTGTTCTGTGGTCTGACGAGTCCACATTTCAAATTGTTTTTGGAAACTGTGGACGTTGTGATTGTTCTAGGCGCAAAGTCGAAAAGCCAGCATCTGTGATGGTTTGGGTGTGTATTAGTGCCCAAGGCATGGGTAACTTACTCATCTGTGAAGGCACCTTAATGCTGAAAGGTACATACAGGTTTTGGATCAACATATGTTGCCATCCAAGCAACATGATCATGGACGCCCCTGCTTATTTCAGCAAGACAATGCCAAGCCACATACTGCACGTGTTACAACAGCGTGGCTTCATAGTAAAAGAGTGCGGGTACTAGACTGGCCTGTCTGTAGTCCAGACCTGCCTCCCATCGAAAATGTGTGGCGCAATATGAAGCCTAAAATACCACAACGGAGACTGTTAAACAACTTAAGCTGTACATCAAGCAAAAATGGGAAATAATTCCACCTGAAAAGCTTCAAAAATTGTTCTCCTCAGTTCCCAAACGTTTACTGAGTGTTGTTAAAAGGAAAGGCCATGTAACACAGTGAGAAAATGCCCCTGTGCCAACTTTTTTGCAATGAGTTGCTGCCATTAAATTCTAAGTTAATGATTATTTGCAAAAAAAGTTACACTTCTCAGTTCGAACATTAAATATCTTGTCTTTGCAGTCCATTCAATTGAATATAAGTTAAAAAGGATTAGCAAATCATTGTATTCTGTTGAGATAGGCTCCAGCACCTCCCGCGACCCGAAACGGATAAGCGTAGAAAATGGATGGATGGATGTATTCTGTTGTTATTAACGTGCAAAGTGCACAGTGCTGGACAATTACCGCGCTCAATGGCGAAGGGGCGGGTAAATTGCAAGTGGTTGCAATTTACCATTGCAAGGAGAGAAGACGGTAGCACATGGGTGTCAAACTCTGGCCGTGTAATTTTACTTGGCCCGTGAGGCGATATCAAATTAACACTAGAGGTGGCCCGCCAATTATATACACCGTTAATTCTCATACTTATCAAACCTCCCGGGAGACTCCCAAATTTCAGTGCCCCTCCCGAGAATTGTAACGTCCCTTTTTTGTCCAGTCCAACGAGTGCTGGCTCAGTTACATTATATGTGCGGCTTTGGCACGCACACAGAAGTGAATGCAACGCATACTTAATCCTCAGCGATACAGGTCACACTGAGGGTGCCAGTATAAAAACCCTTAACATTGTTACAAATATACGCCACACTGTGAATCCACACCAAACAAGAATGACAAACACATTTCGGGAGAACATCCGCACAGTAACACAACATAAACACAACAGAACAAATACAAATACCTAGAACCCTTTGCAGCACTAACTCTTCCGGGACACTACAAGGTGTGTGTGTGGCGGGGGTGGGGGGGGGTGGGGGGGGGGGGGGGGGGGGGGGGGGGGGTTGGAGGTAGCGGGGGTGTATATTGTAGCGTCCCGGAAGAGTTAGTGCTGCAAAGGGTTCTGGGTATTTGTTCTGTTGTGTTTATGTTGTGTTACTGTGCGGATGTTCTCCCAAAATGTGTTTGTCATTCTTGTTTGGTGTGGATTCACAGTGTGGCGTATATTTCTAACAATATTAAAGTTGCTTATACGGCCACTCTCAGTGTAAACTGTATCGCTGTTGATGAAGTATGCTTTGCATTCACGTGTGTGTGCGTTCAGGAGCCGCTCATATCTTGTGACTGGGCTGGCACGTTGTTAGAAGGGATGTAAAGCGGACATGACGTCAGCACGTAGAGGATGTTAAAAGCAGTGCCTGTAAGGCACGCCCCCAAGACTGTGGAATACAAGATATAATGACTGATGAACACCTTCGTTCGATAATGAAGGTTGCCTCAGCTCAAAGCCTGAGCTCCGACATTAATGAACTAGCATCCAATAAAACATGGCAGGTATCTGGCTTGGGCACATCAGATTAGATCAGTGTGTTGCAAACTGAGCAGTTTAAAGTCCTGAATGGTTGGTTTATTCATTATTTTATTTTCAAATGTATTAGCCTGTGGAAAAAGTTAATGTTGATATTTACCTCAGAAGGCTACAAATAGAAAAGAGGCATTCAATTTTTATTTAAATTGTATTTGATATGCCATTGATATTTTTTAATTATTATTATTATTTGAAACTCGATTTTGCATGTCACTATAAAGTTATATACGCCGTGCTTGTTCAATATTCAATGCAAAACTTGTTTGGGTCCCTATCAAAAAGGTTAATTTGTTCAACCTTGGCCAGCGCGGCTTTGTTCAATTTTAAATTTTGGCCCACTCTGTATTTGAGTTTGACACCCCTGCGTAGCAGGTAATAGTCTAATCCTTATTTCCGGTAAATGTAATGAGATTTGGACAGCAGTACACTCACACATTTATAGAAAAGTGTACTTTGAGGTAGTCTTGGGGTGAACATGATCAAGTGTGTGAATTTGGCACAATTGTAAATCTAAATTCAGGAGCAGCACACTTAAACAGTTTTACATTGACGTCGAAACAGTATTTGAATAATATACATATAAACCTCATTACTGTACTAATGTGGTGTAATTTGCAGTTAGAAGTATCTTAAGTGACGTTTCTTTACGTTACTGACTGCAATACACACACCCAAAGGCTCTTTATTTCCCCTTATAATTGCACACGTCAGCGTAATACCACCAGACAAGTGATAGTACGTGCAAACAGGTACTTTTTTTTTTTTAACTTACCGCCACATCCATCTGCTCCTCTTCGTCATCATCGAAATATTCGCAGTAAGTCAAGTCAGCGTGAAGCAGATAGGCCAGTAAAAAAGTTATTCCAACAAGGTGCATTTTTAAAAACAAAAAAAATCCAACCTTTTACGTTTTTACAATTCGTCGACCATTAAAAAAAAAAAGTATACAAAAAAACTTGCGTGCGCGCGCACCCCTGATCGTGCCTATGACTACTTGTGTCATTTGTCTTTATTAAATGTATTGTTTTGTCTTTGTCTCTATACGTCTTGTTTAAACCAACGATTACAAAGCGTGTACGTACCCCGCTGAGCAGAACGCCGCTCATATATATGGAAGAGTGGCGTCGGTTTAAACACCGGCGTCTTTTTATATACCAGTACACGGACAATACACCTTCAAAATAAGAGCTGGTGGCCTTCTTTCTGGTAAAACAAACTCATTTATTTCCCCCCCGCTCAAGCAATTCGGCTTGTTTTTTTTAAGTGCCATAAATAAATAAAAAACGTAAGTAAATCAAATACTAAATAATTAATTAAAATAGATTATTTAGATGACTGATACCAAACTCAAGGCCCTGGGGCCAGGTATGGCCGCCACATCATTTATTGAGACCCACAAAAGCCTGGGAAAAATATGCATCTATAAAGTTCTTTATATTTTCTTACAAAATGTAGCGGTGCTTTCTATTTTGACAAAAAAAATACATGTAATGCATGCAACTGCATATATTTTTTTATTAAATATTATTTAGAAATGCAACAAATATTATATTATGCATTGTGTTTTTTCCTTAAAACAAAAAATAAATACGGAAACATCTGCTTGACTTATCTATGAATTTGTGATAATGTTGTTCATGTTAATAATGTAATGCTAGTTACATTTGTATAAATTTAGGTTGGAAAGTAGTTAGAATCTGTAATAATAATGAAGTCTTAGTTTTGTGTTTCCTAAAAGCACCACCATTACAGGTTAGGTAGACCACAAGGAAGTGTTTTAAATTTAAACCAGTGTCTGCTTCCATTTCCCGCTGGTTTATTGTCATATGTTTGTTGATGCTATTTGTGTATTTCTTAAATTTTTGCTACAATAAATGTTGTGCTTCACCCCTGGTCTATTCGTCATTAACATTGGTGCTACCTGCTTTTTTTCATTCATTGAAATATATTTACCTGCACGTCACCTGCCATCTGTACATCCTGGCGTCACGCTGTTAGCGCCATGCGTCACCGTAACAGAATGAAGCAACTAAGGAGTAAGGACCCTGCGGGGAGGCACAGCGTGGCCGAGGTGGAGGAAAGGACTATGCTGTATTTGAAGGCCTTGGAAACTGAGTGTCAGCAATACCAACCGGAGGACTTGGAAACAATGACGTGGGAACCAAATGGCAGACTGGTTCTAATTGATTCTGTGTGTTCCAGTGACACCTTTCCTGCACGTCATCAACACAGGCATAGGTCAACCCCAGTGACTTTCCCACACCATCCAAGTGAGCAGCAAGCTCAACCTCCGCAACGCCATTGCCATGTGCAGCCACCTCCCTCTCCGCCCGAAACCAGGTTCGGATCACCTCTGGCACAATTGATGGCCCTTTTTGAGCTTGTCCCTATCCCCACTTACAAGGAGCGGTTGGAAATTGAAGCCCAAGCGGCTAAAGATCGCCAACACAGTCACACCAGCAGTACAAGCTCACTCTCGCTCACCCGCGCAGCGGCGCCATCATCCCAAGCTCGCCCACGCTGTAACAGTAGCAGCCCAAACTCCCCCTTGCACGCTCAAGGTGCCAGGCAGTCTAAGCCAAGCTTGCCCACACTCACCAAAGCACCAGTTTTAACAACTCAGCTTCTCAAAGCCCAGCTTCGGCCAGTACCATCGCTTCGGCTTTTCAAAGACCAGCTTTGGCCAGGACTATCGCTTCGGTTTCTCAAAGCCCAGCTTTTGCAAGTACCAGCTCCTCGGCTTCTCAAAGCCCAGCTTCTGCAAGTACCAGCTCCTCGGCTTCACAAAGCCCTGCTCCCGCCGGCACCAGTGCCTCTGTTTTGCAAAGCCCAGCTCCAGCCAGTACCAACACCTCGGTTCCTCAAAGCCCAGGTCCAGCCAGTACCAGTGCCTCGGTTTCTCAAAGCCCAGCTCCATCCAGTACCAGCGCCTCGCCATCTCAAAGCTAAGTTCTCACCAGTACCAATGCCTAAGCTTCTCAAAGTCCAACTCCTGCCAGTCTCAGCACTTCAGCTCTTGTCAGTACCACCATCTCGGCTTCTCAAAGCCCAGCTCCCACAAGTACAAGTTCCTCGGCTAATTATGGCTCATCCTCCCCCAAGTCCGGGCTCTCTTCCAGTCCGGCAGTCCAAGATCCCAACACCACCCATTGTTGCTCCACGCCAGCTCAAGGTTCCTACTCTATGCAATCTTGCTTCACGGCAACACAGGATTCAATCTCTGCCGGAATTCTATCAGGAAACAGTGCAAGATTTATCAGCAACCATCCTCCAAGCCTCTGTCTGCCCACCTCTGTCTTCTGCACTGGAGGCTGTCGCCTCATCCTCCTCGTCTGCTGCGGAAGCACACAGCCTGCGCCGATCTTCCTCTTCCTTATCATCTGCCGAGGCATCTGACTCACGGCAGTCCTCCTCTTCCGCTGCAGTGGCCCCGGACCCGGGCTCTCTTCCAGTCCGGCAGTCCAAGATCCCAACACCACCCATTGTTGCTCCACACCAGCTCAAGGTTCCTACTCTATCCACTCTTGCTTCATGGCAACACAGGATTCAATCTCTGCCGGAATTCTATCAGGAAACAGTGCAAGATTTATCAGCAACCATCCTCCAAGCCTCCGTCTGCCCACCTCTGTCTTCTGCACTGGAGGCTGTCGCCTCATCCTCCTCGTCTGCTGCGGAAGCACACAGCCTGCGCCGATCTTCCTCTTCCTTATCATCTGCCGAGGCATCTGACTCACGGCAGTCCTCCTCTTCCGCTGCAGTGGCCCCGGATCCGTGCTCGTCCACCACGCTGCCGGTTGCAAGACTGGCTGGCACACTCTTGCCACCAGCAGAAAGAGCGGCTGGCACACACTCGCCCTCATAATCTGCTCCGTAAACCTTGCGTGGCCCTCGGTCTGCTCCCTGTCCTCAGTGGACAACCCGGCCTTTCTCCTCCTGGCCAGCTGGGGCATCGTTCCACCGCCACTTCATTCTTCCCCGCTGGCTGTGGAGATTCATGGTCAGCGACTGTCCGCCCACCCTCCTCCCTTTGTTTTGGACTTAATCAATGTCTTGTATCCGTAATGTGAGGTGCGTCTTGTCAGGATACTTCATGACTGTTTTGTACTTTGTTTGTTTTCCTGTGTTTGGTATTGTTTCTGTACCAGCACTCTTATTTTTGAGTTTGTATTTTCTGACACTTCACCTCTGGTCCGAACATTTGGTCTCCACCTGCTCCTGATTAGTGACCAGGAGTTTTACCTGCCTCTGATTACTGATCAGGAGGATCCTTCAATCAGCATCTGCTTCCATTTGCAACTAGTTCATTGTTGTATGGTGTGGTCATATGTGGTCTAGTGCTTATCCACGTTGGTGCTGCCTTTTTACTGGCATCCATCCATCCATCCATTTTCTACCGCTTGTCCCTTTTGGGGTCGCTGGAGCCTATCTCAGCTACAATCGGGCGGAAGGCGGGCATCCATCCATTTTTACCGCTTGTCCCATTCGGGGTCGCGGGGGGTGCTGGAGCCTATCTCAGCTGCCTCGGGCGGAAGACAATTACACCCTGGACAAGTCGCCACCTCATCACAGGGCCCATACAGATAGACAGACAACATTCACACTCACATTCACACACTAGGGCCAATTTAGTGTTGCCAATCAACCTATCCCCAGGTGCATGTTTTTGGAGGTGGGAGGAAGCCGGAGTACCCAGAGGGAACCCACGCAGTCACGGGGAGAACATGCAAACTCCACACAGAATGATCCCGAGCCCAGGATCGAACCCAGGACCTTCGCATGTCGTCTACAATTTTTTAATCTTGGGGTTACGCCGTAAAATGTATAATTACTTTCCCCATTATTATTGTATTCATTTTTTTATTTAATGGCATTTTGTATTCATGATTCCTGATTCTTCATTTTATTGGAATTTAATGACATTTATATTTATTCAATGCAATTTGGAGGGGGGGATTCGGACTTTTTACCAGTGGTCTGCCGTCAGGGCCAGCAATGCCTTCTCTGCTGGCCTAACATAACCAGAAATCATGATCATAATTAAAAATAAAATAATTTTTAATTAACTTTCCCTAAATAGCTAAAATTATTCATATTCTCATGTCATATTATGCTCCTTCCAGTGCTGTTGTGTTTAGGTTATAGAGTTTGTATCCAATCAGAATTCAGCTACCATATGTTGCTGCCCGAGGCCTTCAGAATCAACAATGCAGGCGTCCGTGCAATGTAAGTGAACAGGGACATACAGTTGATTGACACTTGTGATAGCCAATCAGATCACAAGTTGTCAGTAAGGCCTTCTAGCTGGCCTAAGGCAGATATATATTGTGATGTTATGAGCTAGTGGTAACGAACCCCAAGATGCAGAGATGACGGCAGGCATTGAGCGAGAAAACATGATTTAATGTCCATCAAATAAAGGAAAAAACACAAACCAGAAACTAGGAATAGCCAAAACTGAAAACAGGAACCAGCAAACAGAAAAACTGGAAACAGCTAATGGCTAACAAGAAAACACGAAACAAAAGAGCTAGGAGACAGCAAACTGTAATTAGCTATAAGGAACTATCAAACAGGAACAGTTTACCGCAAACAACGACAAGTAGTAGACACGACAGGTAGTAGCTCTAACAACAGGTAGTGATGACATCGACAATGACAATAATCCAGCATTGACTGGAGGGGAAGGCAGGTTTAAATAGCAGCTGGCTGATTGACACCAGGTGTGGCCAGGACCAATCAGCCACAGCTGAGGGGACAGCACTCAGAGAAACAAACAGAAAAGTGAACCAAAATAAGAGTGCTGACAGGAAATAAAACACAGAGGAAAAAATAAAACTTGACCAAACTGTCAGGGACAAGCCTGACACTAGGTAACATAAGAACTCCATTACCCAGCATGCCACAGTAGTGAAGAGCATGCGCAGTAGCCCCATTTAGCCATGCCGGCAGCGGGATGTTTTTGATGAGCACGCTGTGGAGTAAACTTTAAGAACTCAGCCAACATGCCTCGTCTGCATCTTTTATAATTCCACAAGACAACACATATTTGCAAGGCCATTTTCAAGAAGGGTATTTAAAGAGAAACTACATCTTGTGAGACGATGCCGGCCTCGAATGGGTTCTACAAATTGTGAGTTCAGATATTTTATTTCTTTATTTTTTCCACATTGAATATGTTTTTTGCAATTTTAATTTTGACAGTACCAGATAAGATATGTTTTAATTGCTGATGCGGGTTTATTGATTTTTGAATGCGCCAGAAAATAACCCGTTTTGTACACTGTTGGTGGTGATCCAATGCCCAGTAGTGTGTAAATGTGTTTCTGTATAGCATTTCTCCAGCAATGGTCATGTGGTGACATCAATGATGGTATTTTGAGAGGTAATCGTTGGACACAGGACATCACTGATGGCCTTGGTGGGAAACACACGGCCCGCCACTGCTATTTAATGACTTATTTATGTATTTAATGGCTTTCCTTTTAAATAATGCTGTTGTGTTCCATTCTTGAGTCTCTTTTATTTTGTCATTTGATGTTCCTGTGTAACCTGTTTCCTGTATTATTCTTCCACTCCCAGTTAAGACCTCCGCAGATTTTTTTGTTTCTTTGTTTAGTTATTTATGTTGGCGAGTACACATGTGCTTCAGAACAGAAGTATAAACCAGGGTGTAGTCAAACTACCAAACAACAACGACTGGGTTTTTTTTACCATGCATGTGGATGTGTATTAACTGTACAGTATATGTATAAACTACACCATTTTAAAAAAAGATTATAATGAATGTCCCAAGGGTCCTTTTGAGAATCACTCCCAGTCCACAGTAGGGGTTCCACCCCTACACATCCTTCTTGACCAAGAAGAAGGGAAACTATTCAGCTCTGTGTGTCTAAAACCAGTCAATTCTGCATCTTTTTCTTTGCTCTGGTCTATTCTGCAATCTATTTTATTGATGTAACATTTGACACTGAAACTTCAAAGTTACTTACTCAGTAAGTAAACTGTTGTGATGCAATGGGCTGGAGCCTGCTAAAGATGACATCACTGATGATGTTTGAAGTCATTGCTTCATTCAGATGAAATCTGCTGACACTTTCAGGATGACAGGCGGTGATTTGACCCTTGGCATGAGGCTCAGCGTATTTACCGTATTTTTCGGACTATAAGGCACACTTAAAATCCTTTCATTTACTCAAAACTCGACAGTGCGCCTTATAACCCGGCGCGTCTAATGTACGGAATAATTTTGGTTGTGCTTACCGACCTCAAAGCTATTTTATTTGGTACATGGCGAAATGATAAGTGTGACCAGTAGATGGCAGTCAAACATAAGAGATGCGCGTAGACTGCAATATGACTCAAGTAAACAACATCAAAATTGTATATGTTCTATTGAAAATATAGAAAATTACACATGGCACTCAAAAATCTATCAAAATGTTTTAGTACGACTTTGGTAACCTATGAAGCCGCACCGCTTGATGGATTGTACTGTGCTTCAACATACGAGTATTATTATGGTGTGTGTATAAAGTAAGACATTATCTGGTGTTTTGTTTCGTAATATTATGCAAAAGCAACTTTTCTTACCTTTTGGTAATTGCTGATCTGTATTTGGGATCTGCATAAGTCCTGAAAATTTGCGCGGGTCCACCTTTGTAGTCGATAAGCTTCTTTTCCTCTATCTTGTTATGGGACATTCATCCTCCGCTGTCGCCATTTTAATATAAAGTAGTGTACAGTTCTTACTTATATCTGTCTGTAAACTTGCCATGAAAGCGCTAAAACATACCGGTGTAGTGAGTTTACATTATTCACCCAAGGAACTTTAGTAAAAAGTCAAGATGCTAATGCAAAAATTAATGAGCTAAATGTACATACATATATCTGATTTTAGCCCGCATTTTCTCCTCTTTATGCTGCACCTATGATAATAATAATACATTTTATTTATAAGGCTCCTTTCTGGGCACTCAAGGACACCGTACAAAATCAAAACAATAAAATCAAATTGGATAAAAACAACAATAATAACAACAACAAAAATAGAGAAGAAAGGATGATTACAATGAATAAGCAGTCAGGAATAGGTGTGTTTTGAGTCTTGATTTGAAGAGGGATATTGAGTCTAAGTTACGAAGGTCTGGTGGCAAAGAGTTCCAAAGATGTGGGGCAGAGCGGCTGAAAGCTCGGGCACCCATGGTGGACAGTTTAAATAAAGGGACAAATGATGAGTGATGTCCCACTTTTCATCGTAAAAGTTTATCAATCAGAAAAAAAATTCTCCACTAGCCGTCTTAGGTCATAGGTTAGATTGTTATTTTTTTTTAAAGAAAATGTTAAAATTAAGTGTACAGAGAGCGCATTATACAGACATTTTTATTTACATATTTTTTTTAAATCATTTTTTTATACAATCTGCACTTTGGCGCCCTGTTTCGCCTGTCAGTAGAGCTGGCCCTTGATAAACAAATCAATAACTGAAAACAACTTCCCTTACATTAAAAACAGCCACTATCATTCCAATTCATAAAACAGGAAATAAATAAGACATCAACAACCACAGAACATCTGGAAGATGACAGCCTTCCACATCCCATGCAGTTTGGGTTCCGGGCAAGTCACACGACTGAAACGGCCTGGATTAAGTCATATACTATCTGGTCGGACCCAATGTGTCTGTATCGATAACACTACATCCAGTATCACTGCTACTGATATCGGGCTGCCACAAGGCCCTAAATCGGCCCCCTTCTGTTCTCCCTCGGCCCCCTTCTGTTCTCCCTGTATATAAATGACCTGCCATCTGTATGTGGGGATGTTAATATCCAGATGTATGCAGATGACAGGGTTTTTCATACTTGGGGGGGAAAAGACGCAGCCATGGAGAAGGTGGCAAGATGACTACATGACTCTTGTCTCACATTACACATTAAGGTAACGCTAACAATGTACTTTGTCAACAAATATAAAACGTCACTCTTTTCAAACATAATTGTAAAAGGGAAAATAATACAAAAACATTAGTGGATATCATTACCTGGGTGTCATTTTAAACCTTTAAAAAACCCCAATATGTGCCGGGTCTCAAATACAAAATAAAAATGTTAAAATATATGAGGGATTTGTTAACACTGGAGGCAGCTCAAACCTATTTTAATGCAATGATTACGTCTCGTTTTTATTATTTTATAACGTGTTGGTCCCAGGCAAGTAAAACCACCCTGAGCATACTTGCCAACCTTGAATTAGGGAGAAATTCTAAATTATTATAATATTATATTATATAATATTAATTTATTTGACAAAATAACAGTCCACAGTAACAAAGTAAAGTAACAAATTAAACAACTGTCCACAATACCTGTGCAATCGGTGGATGGTAGTGATAGTTCAATAAATAAAATATATAACAAAAATAACGGCACAGATTGCATTGATTCGCCATCAATCAATGCAATGTATACTCAAAAAATAAACACAAAAGCACAGGTATGATGCTGTATGTGTGTGCATGTGGGTCAGTGTCAATGAGAGGGCATTTTCTGACTTCTTAATTTTAATGACATGTTATAGTATATTTTTATTGTTGTATTTGGATTGCATGTTATTGTATATGTAATTCACCTAATCAGGGACTGCAGATGGAAACAACAACTAAGCAGTTGCTTAAAATTGATTCAAAGTAATATTTTAATATTGACTAGTGTTGTCCAGATACCAATATTTTAGTACCGATACCGGTACCAAATTGTTTTTTGATACTTTTCTGTACTTTTTAAATAAGGAGGACCACAAAAAATTGCATTATTGACTTTATTTTAACAAAAAATCTTATGATTGTTTATTGCAATCAAAGAACAATTTTGTCCTTAAATAAAATAGTGAACTTACAAGACAGCTTGTCTTTCAGTAGTAAGTAAACAAACAAAGGCTCCTAATTTGTCTGCTGATGTGTGCAGTAACATATTGTGTCATTTATCATTTTATTTTGTCAAAATCATGAGGGACAAGCTGTAAAAATTGATTATTAATCTACTTGTTCATTTGCTGTTAATATCTGCTTACTTTCTGTATTAACATGTTCTATCTACACTTCTGTTAAAATGTAATAATCACTTATTCTTCTGTTGTTTGGATACTTTACATTAGTTTTGGATGATACCACAAATTTAGGTATCGATCTGATACCAAGTAGTTACAGGTTCAAACATTGGTCATATTCAAAGTCTTCATGTGTCCAGGGATGTACTTTCTGAGTTTATAAATATAATATGAATTTTAAAAAAAGGAAAAAAGATTTTGTGACGATAAAAAATATCGATGTAATCATAGTAGTATCGACTAGATACGCTATTATACTTGGTATCATTACAGTTGATGTCAGGTGTAGATCCATCCATGGCATTTGTTTACATTCAGTCCTCTTGACTTGTCCCCCGCTCGACCACCCCTCAATTTTAACTGCATATTAGAAACTTCGGGTTTGAGTGGTATGGCATGGTAGGGACCCACCATGGCCTTGATGTCTCCCAGTTTTAATCGCATTATTAGGCTCCACTAGGGTTGTACGATATAGTACCGAAATAATAATGAATTTAAATATGTACTATACTGCCTTTGAAAAATACCAGTACTGTTCTTTCATCTGAATACCGCTATGTGGCAGTGACTACAGAGCCGAGGCACATGATGTTGAGTGTGTCACGGTCCGGGCGCACATTCATCTGTGCGCTGCACCGAGCGCAGTTCCGAGAGCCCCAGACCGGTGGCAGCAAACAGCTGCAATCAATCGCCGGCAATCCGCACACCTGGGAATGATGAGGGCGAGCTGAATAAAGACTAGTGGACCCAAGGATCCTTGCCGGAACTTAACCTTCTGTTGAGGTCCCGTAAGCAATCATCCTGCTCTATGCAAACCTTGCTTCGCTCTCTTGTGTTCTCCACCGTCGTGTTTGTATGGTCTCACGTTTTCCCTTGTCGTCCTTCCTGCAGTCTGCCTTTGTTCCACGTGTTGAGCTGTGCGTCTCGTCATTCCTCGTTTCTCCCCCTGCTTCCTGGACTGACTCTTGGATCTCGACCTCCCGCTTGGGCACGGACCTTCTCTGCCTAGCCCCTTTGGATTTGTCCGCTTCCTCACTCATCACTCTGGTAACACTCAGCAATTAATTCCTACACTTAGTCTTACACCATACACACTCTTGGGGTTTTGGTCACACTCCATTCTCTTGTTTAGTATATATATATATATATATATATATATACACTGTATATATCAGTGACGTGCGGTGAGGTTCATGGCTGGTGAGGCACTGACTTCATCACAGTCAGATTTACAAACATATGAACCCTAAAGAGTATCTTATTCACCATTTGATTGGCAGCAGTTAACGGGTTATGTTTAAAAGCTCATACCAGCATTCTTCCCTGCTTGGCACTCAGCATCAAGGGTTGGAATTGGGGGTCATTAAATCACCAAAAATTATTCCCGGGCGCGGCGCCGCTGCTGCCCACTGCTCCCCTCACCTCCCAGGGGGTGATCAAGGGGATGGGTCAAATGCAGAGGACAAATTTCATTACACCTAGTGTGTGTGTGACAATCATTGGTACTTTAACTTAACTTTAACTTTACACATACAAACTGTAGCACACAAAAAAGCACATTTAATTAAAAAAAACGTTATTATGGTCTTACCTTTACTTATAAAATAAGTCCATGAGCCGCTGTTGTGCTGGATTAATGCACCCCCTGACGAGAGTGTTATATCAACTAAAGCCCTCACTTAAACTTTCCACGTGCAAGATTGAATCTATTTAAAAAAGTGTAACCGAGGGTTTAAAAATGTCGCCTATACTGTATGAAACTACAAAATAACAAACACGGAGGCTCCAGTTTACACGAGGACCACTTTATTTACCTTCTTTCAAAGTGATGACACTCCAACGTGTCATCACTTCCGCTCTTAGCGCCTTCAAAATAAGAGCTCAAGGCATATACTGTATAACAGTGCATAACAGGAACTTAACATCACAAAGAGGAAAGCCCATAAAAATAGGTTACAAAAGTTATTTAATAAGAAGCCAAAAAGTGCAAAAACAATAATGTTCGTGTTGGAGGAGTTGTGAATTAGGTACACCTGCAGTCTGCAGGTGTATCTAATGTTGTGGCCCTGCAGTCATTCACAACTCCTCCAACACGAACATTATTGTTTTTGCACTTTTTGGCATCTTATGAAATAACTTTTTTAAATAGATTCAATCTTGGACGTGGAAAGTTTAAGTGTGGGCTTTAGTTGATATAACACTCCCGTCAGGGGTTGCCGTGCATTCTACGGCGGGGGTGCAGGAGGCGAGCCTCAGCCAGTGCGTCTTTTGCAGCCGTTTTATGATCGCTCAGCACAAGAAATACTTTACACACATACAGTTGTTGACAAAATACACTGTACATTATATACCTCAGCTAACTAAACTATGGAAATGTATAATATAGTTCATATAGCAATACGGTCTCAGCAGGCCAGCAGTTAGCCGAGTCCGCAATCCATGGTGAGGCACAACGCAGTGACATGCCTCAACTGGTTCACCGCACCGTCTCTTCTCAGTATTTGAACGGCAAATGTGAAAATTCAACGATTTTAAATAAAAATAATCTAAAACGGGTGAAGTTAAATGGAAAATAACTTTATAGTATAATCACTGGATACATATAACAATTTAATAAACATTTTTTCTTTTTACATTTTTTTTCTTTCCATGATGGCAGGCGAGGCCCTGCCTCACCTGCCTCTAGTGACTGCACGTCACTGGTATATATATATATATAGTATTGTGTATTATTATATATATTGTGCATGTATATATAATAAAACATAGAGCAACATTACCCCCTTGTGGAACTGTGCCGTCACTACTCCCTCCTGCAAACATAACAGAGTGTGTCAAAACGCACACACAAAGTGAATATAAGCAATAACATTGGAGAGGAAGAATGGCAAAAAACTACAATTCTACTGGTTCATAATGGGGGTGTGTGAAGCACAATATGGAGGTATTTGGGCTTCAAAACATAGGATAAAGGTGACACTTTAAACAGGGAGGCGCTGCGCTGCAAGTGTTGCTTTAAAACACGCCTTGCCAAATGTGGCTATTGGTATTACCACCTTTGGTTCAAACTTAGGTAAACATTTAATTAATAAGCATTCAGATCTGCACAAGGAGTTATACAAAGTGACAGGTAATAATGTAGTTGTTACACCTGTACAGCTGTTCGGCTCGGTGCAGACTGTAGTCGAAGAGCACAGGGCAGACGTTTCTTCCGGATATGGCCCGCAGGCCGTAGTTTGCCCATCCCTGGCCTAGAACCTCCACATCCAGCACTTTCACCTCCAAGACGGCCTGAGACAAGAACTACAGACAGTTCAGCTATGCATAATCAAATCATTTCTGCACAAATTTTCAAAAAGGGTCTCAGAGAAGCTCATCTGCATGCTTGTCCTCATCAGAACCTCGACCTGACATTTGATGAAGTTTGCCACTTCTGAAAGCTGTTATCTTCACGGATTAATCCCACTTTTCAATGCTCAGGGCATGTCTTCGACAGCGTGTATGGCGTTGTGCGTTGCTAATGTCATTATTGTGAATCCAGTGGGCCAAGGTGGTGGTAGGTTTATGGTATGGGTATATGGGTATGGATAACAAACACGAGTGCATTTTACCTGTCACATATTACCTTTTGGGCATAATCTAGTTGGGCACATATGGTATTTAAGGCAAATAGTTGTAACTGGTTTTCTGATTCCCTGTTCCCTCTTCCCCAATACAGTAAAACTGCACATTTTGGAACGGCCATTTAGTGTATAAACGACCCCGTTAAAGTCATAGAACTTGTTTGCCGTGCAGTGGTAATTTATTTGGAGCTTTTAATTCAAAATGCCCAAACAAGGTGTACAGAGAAAATTGTGCTCCACAGTTTCAACAAATATGAAGCTACTTCTAAAATGTACGTCAGGGACGTGCAGTCAGGGTAGGCCGGTGAGACACCCCCCCACCCCCCCCCCACCCCCCATTAAATAAATACCCATAAAATACATTTTAACATTTGTCCATTAAACTGTGTATTTTTGGCATGTTGTGTAGATAAAACATAATACAATGATTTGCAAATCATTTTTAACCTATATTGAATTGAATAGGGGCAGCACGGTGAAAGAGGGGTTAGTGTGTCTGCCTCACAATACGAAGGTCCTGAGTAGTTCTGAGTTCAATCCCGGGCTCGGGATCTTTCTGTGTGGAGTTTGCATGTCCTCCCCGTGACTGCGTGGGTTGTCTCCGGGTACTCCGGCTTCCTCCCACCTCCAAAGACATGCACCTGGGGATAGGTTGATAGGCAACACTAAATTGGCCCTCGTGTGTGAATGTTGTCTGTCTATCTGGGTTGGCCCTGCGATGAGGTGGCGATTTGTCCAGGGTGTACCCTGCCTTCCGCCCGATTGTAGCTGAGATAGGCACAAGCGCCCCCGCGACCCCGAAGGGAATAAGCGGTAGAAAATGGATGGATGGATGGATGAATTGAATAGACTGCAAAGACAAGATACTTAACGTTCGAACTGGTAAACTTTGTTATTTTTTGCAAATATTAGCTCATTTAGAATTTGATGCCTGCAACATGTTTAAAAAAAGCTGGCACAAGTGGCAAAAAAGACTGAGAAAGTTGAGGAATGCTCATCAAACACTTATTTGGAACTTCCCACAGGTGAACAGTCTAATTGGGAACAGGTGGGTGCCATGATTGAGTATAAAAGTCCATGAAATGCTCAATTATTCACAAACAAGGATGGGGCAAGGTCACCACTTTGTGAACAAATACGTGAGCAAATTGTCTAACACGTTATTGTAAGGAAGTTATGGATTTCACAATCTACGGTCCGTAATATCATCAAAAGGTTCAGAGAATCTGATGAAATCACTGCAGGTAAGCGGCAATGCCCGTGACTATCGATCGGTACTGCATCAAAAACCGACATCAGTGTGTAAAGGATATCACCACATGGGCTCAGGAACACGTCAGGAAACCACCGTCAGTAACTACAGTTCGTCGCTACAACTGTTAGTGCAAGTTAAAACTAATTTATCAACAACACCCAGACACGCCGCCGACTTTGCTGAGCCGAGCTCATCTAAGATGGACTGATGCAAAGTAGATTCTGTGGTCTGACGAGTCCACATTTCAAATTATTTTTGCAAACAGTGCAAACAGTGCAAATTTTCCTATTAGGTCCTCCGGACCTAATAGGAAAATAACTATTTGGACTGTTACAGGCGCAAAGTTCAAAAGTCAGCATCTGTGATGGTATGGGGGTGTATTATTAATTGCAAATCATTGTATTCTGTTTTTATTTTCGATTCATACAACGTGCCAACTTCACTGGTTTTGGGTTTTGTACTTACATATGTGTGCGCACGCATGTAAGAAGAGGGTGGGCTTACAAATACATATTTAGGCCATGCATTTCTAATTTGTACTCTGTTTTATGTTTTTAATGTAAGCGTGGGACCAAGTGTCTTTATGTGTCGTTCTCGCCAGTTTCAGGTCCAAAATGGCTGTCAAAGTGGTCAGCCATTTCCAGGTGAGAGGCATGATTTTTGATCTAAATTAAACTTTCAAAGAGCAGGGAAGTGAGGGAGCAGCTCATCAGTCGATGATGTAAACATAGGCACACACGGCAGTGATCACCATGCCGCTATGCATAGTTTGTCTGCGTTAGCACTCATAATAACAATATCACTAATACTTGGTTAATATTCAAGTCACAATATTGTTGGCGCTTTTTGAATGCTTAGTCATTGGATTACATGGTCGGAATAGAGGACCTCCCACTAGCTCTGCTGTAAGCTGACTTTTATTCAAGTTTATTTAGTATTTAGAATGCATTCCAAAAAAAATCTATCCGTCATGTCTTTCATAATGATTGTGAACAATAGGCAAAATTCCAAAAAAACACAGTTCCCTGCTTGTTTTTAATCAATACTTAGGCCTACTATGCTACTATATTTTAATGTTGGTCATTATGGTAGCACAAACACCGTTTCCATATGAGTTGGGAAATTGTGTTAGATGTAAATATAAACGGAATACAATGATTTGCAAATCCTTTTCAACCCATATTCAACTGAATGCACTACAAAGACAAGATATTTGATGTTTAAACTCAAAAACTTAATTTTTTTTTTTTGCAAATAATAATTAACTTACAATTTCATGGCTGCAACACATGCCAAAGTAGTTGGGAAAGGGCATGTTCACCACTGTGTTACATGGCCTTTCCTTTTAACAACACTCAATAAACGATTGGGAACTGAGGAAACTAATTGTTGAAGCTTTGAAAGTGGAATTCTTTCCCATTCTTGTTTTATGTCGAGCTTCAGTCGTTCAACAGTCCGGGGTCTCCGCTGTCGTATTTTACGCTTCATAATGCGCCAAACATTTTCGATGGGAGACAGGTCTGGACTGCAGGTGGGCCAGGAAAGTACCCGCACTCTTTTTTTTACAAAGCCACACTGTTGTAACACATGCTGAATGTGGCTTGGCATCGTCTTGCTGAAATAAGCAGGGGCGTCCATGAAAAAGACGGCGCTTAGATGGCAGCATATGTTGTTCCAAAACCTGTATGTACCTTTCAGCATTAATGGTGCCTTCACAGATGTGTAAGTTACCCATGCTTTGGGCACTAATGCACCCCCATACCATCACAGATGCTGGCTTTTGAACTTTGCGTCGATAACAGTCTGGATGTTTCATTTCCCCTGTGGTCCGGATGACACGATGTCGAATATTTCCAAAAACAATTTGAAATGTGGACTCGTCAGACCACAGAACACTTTTCCACTTTGCATGAGTCCATCTTAGATGATCTTGGGCCCAGAGAAGCCGGCGGCGTTTCTGGATGCTGTTGATAAATAGCTTTCGCTTTGCATAGTAGAGCTTTAACTTGCACTTAAAGACATAGCGACGAACTATATTTAGTGACAGTGGTTTTCTGATGTGTTCCTGAGCCCATGTGGTGATATCCTTTAGAGATTGATGTCAGTTTTTGATAAAGTGCCGTCTGAGGGATCGAAGGTCACGGTCATTCAATGTTGGTTTCTGGCCATGTCGCTTGCGTGGAGTGATTTCTCCAGATTCTCTGAACCTTTTGATGATATTATGGACCGTAGATGTTGAAATCCCTAAATTTCTTGCAATTGCACTTTGAGAAACGTTGTTCTTAAACTGTTTGACTATTTGCTCACGCAGTTGTGGACAAACGGGTGTACCCCGCCCCATCTTTTCTTGTGAAAGACTGAGCATTTTTTGGGAAGCTGTTTTTATACCCAATCATGGCACCCACCTGTTCCCAATTAGCCTGCACACCTGTGGGATGTTCCAAATAAGTGTTTGATGAGCATTCCTCAACTTTATCAGTATTTATTGCCACCTTTCCCAACTTCTTTGTCACGTGTTGCTGGCATCAAATTCTAAAGTTAATGATTATTTGCAAAAAAATAAAAAATGTTTATTTGTTTGAACATCAAATATGTTGTCTTTGTAGCATATTCAACTGAATATGGGTTGAAAAGGATTTGCAAATCATTTTATTCTGTTTATATTTACATCTAACACAATTTCCCAACTCATATGGAAACGGGGTTTGTACTTGGAGAGCCAAGTTTTTTCTGAGGTGGTACCTGGTGAAAAAAGTTTGAGAACCACTGCATTAGAGTATATGATTTTGATTTACAAAAAGATAAACTCCAAAGCCATTTACTGTATGCTTCACCTGGTGTAAAGGGGAAGATTTAGGGTTGTACAGCTGGGCTCACTTTGTGCTCTCTCGCCCACCAATACCAAAACAAAGTAAAAAATATATATATTTAGAGTGTCTTAGCACCTGGTTGATGAGGAAACAAGACTGGCGATATAATTAATGTAAATGTGTTTTGTCAGATTTTATTGTGTACAATTAACTACTACATGTTACTGTTTAGTGACTTTTCACCCACTAGAGGGAACTCTCGCTCTGTAGCAAAAATCACACTTGGCCAGCAATACAAAGGTTACAGGGTTCAAAACCAATTGGAATATGTATATCACATATTATTTTTAGGCCTGACAAGTGATTGTTTTAAATCAAATTAATCACTTTTTTTTTAATGTGATTTTAACCGGTTATTATTTGTTTGTATAATTAAAATTGGCATAAGAAAATAACCCAGTATTTGGATACAATGCAATTTGGTAGTCAGAATGTCAGAGGAAGTTTTTTAAAAATGTTTTACTGAACTGTAAGTCATTTATTTGCTCAAACCTTGATGACAGTAGGTCTAGTAAATAATTGCACATTTTGAAAATCTTTCCAATAATACAGCAAACTACAAAACCCAAAACCAGTGAAGTTGACACATTGTGTAAATCGTAAATAAAATCAGAATACAATGATTTGCAAATCCTTTTCAACCTATATTCAATTGAATAGACTGCAAAGACAAGATATTCAACGTATGAACTGGTAAACTTTGTTATTTTTTGCAAATATGAGCTCATTTGGAATTTGATGCCTGCAACATTTTCAAAAAAGCTGGCACAAGTGGCAAAAAAGACTGAGAAAGTTGAGGAATGCTCAAACACTTGTTTGGAACATCCCACAGGAGAACAGGCTACCGTATTTTCCGCACTATAAGGCGCACCTAAAAACCACAATTTTTCTCAAAAGCTGACAGTGCGCCTTATAACCCGGTGCGCTTTATTACGATTAATTTTCATAAAGTTTCGGTCTCGCAACTTCGGTAAACAGCCGCCATCTTTTTTCCCGGTAGAACAGGAAGCGCTTCTTCTTCTACGCAAGCAACCGCCAAGGAAAGCACCCGCCCCCATAGAACAGGAAGCGCTTCACCCGCCCCCGGAAGAAGAAGAAAAAACGCGCGGATATCACCGTACGTTTCATTTCCTGTTTACATCTGTAAAGACCACAAAATGGCTCCTACTAAGCGATCCGGTTCATAAAAAGACGCAATCTCTCCATCCGCACACGGATTACTACCGTATTTCACAGCTGATATTCCTGTGAACCGCACTGTGGAACGGGAGCACGTACGGTGAATATTCGCACCACAGGGAATGAGAAGTCATCCTTCACTGTGGTTCTAGCTTGCCATGCTAACTTCCACCCATGGTGATATTCAAAAGGAAGACCTTGCCAAAAGAGACCTTTCCAGCCGGCGTCATCATAAAAGCTAACTCGAAGGGATGGATGGATGAAGAAAAGATGAGCGAGTGGTTAAGGGAAGTTTACGCGAAGAGGCCGGGTGGCTTTTTTCACACAGCTCCGAAGGCGAACACACCTTCACTAAGACGGGCAGATAGCGCCGGTCGACATACGCCAACATCTGCCAGTGGATCGTAAATGCCTGGGCAGATAGTTTCGGTCACAACTGTGGTCCGAGCTTTCCGGAAGGCAGGATTCACAGAACTGCTGCACAACAACAGCGACACTGAATCCGATGACTTCGACGAGGCGGAGCCGGCCATTTTTGGATCCCACGCTTGCGCAACTTTTCAATTCGGACACCGAAGACGAAGAATTCGAAGGATTTACGAATGAAGAATAACTTCAGAAGGTGAGCGCTATGTTTATTTTGTGTGTTGTGACATTAACGTTCGAGCAACATTATGTTGCTATTTATTGCTCTACACCATTTTGAATTTTACTATGTTTGTGATTGCACATTTGCGTACATTTTGGGACAGAGTTGTTAGAACGCTGGTTTTCAATATATTATTAAAGTTTGACTGAACTATCTGACTGTTTTTTTGACATTCACTTTAGCGCAGCGTTTTTTTGACATTCACTTTAGCGCAGCGTAGGCGCGGCTTATAGTCCGGGGCGGCTTATTGGTGGACAAAATTATGAAATATGTAATTCATAGAAGGTGCGGCTAATAATCCGGTGCGCCTTATAGTGCGGAAAATACGGTAATTGGGAACAGGTGCGTGCCATGATTGGGTATAAAACCTACTCAGTGGCCTAGTGGCACCTACTCAGTGGCCTACTGGTTAGACTGTCCGCCCTGAGATCGGTAGGTTGTGAGTTCAAACCCCGGCCGAGTCATACCAAAGACTATAAAAATGGGACCCATGACCTCCCTGCTTGGCACTCAGCATCAAGGGTTGGAATTGGGGGTTAAATCACCAAAAATGATTCCCGGGCGCAGCACCGCTGCTGCCCACTGCTCCCCTCACCTCTCAGGGGGTGAACAAGGGGATGGGTCAAATACAGAGGACACATTTCACCACACCTAGTGTGTGTGTGACTATCATTGGTACTTTAATCTTTAAAAAGCAGCTTCCATGAAATGCGTGAGCAAATTGTCGAACACGGGACAGCGTGGCGCTGTTGGGAGAGTGGCCGTGCCAGCAACCTGGGGGTTCCTGGTTCGATCCCCACCTTCTACCAACCTCGTCACGTCCGTTGTGTCCTTGGGCAAGACACTTCACCCTTGCTCCTGATGGGTCGCGGTTAGGGCCTTGCATGGCAGCTCCCGCCATCAGTGTGTGAATGTGTGTGTGAATGTGGAAATAGTGTCAAAGCGCTTTCAGTACCTTGAAGGTATTAAAGCGCTATACAAGTATAACCCATTTATCATAATTTACATTTAAAGAACAACATTTCTCAACGAGCTATTGCGAAGAATTGAGAGATTTCACCATCTACGGTCCGTAATATCATCAAAAGGTTCAGAGAATCTGGAGAAATCACTGCATGTAAGCGGCAAGGTGGAAAACCAACATTGAATGCCCGTCACCTTCGATCCCCCAGGCGATACTGCATCAAAAACCGACATCAGTGTGTAAAGGATATCACCACATGGGCTCAGGAACACTTCAGAAAACCACTGTCAGTAACTACAGTTGGTCGCTACATCTGTAAGTGCAAGTTAAAACTCTACTACAAAGTGTTCGGATTTTTGTTTTAGGTTTCTCTTTTTTGCATTCTTTCTGATGTTCTTTCTTTCTTGTGTTGAATGTCCTCCCTGTTTCGCCGATGTATGATTTTTTTGCATGATTTACACGGGATTCCGTAAATGACATTGCATTTGTTGTCTTGTCTATTTTGTCTTTTAGATGTACAAGTACCTGTCTTGTTTTTGTGTGATGTTTAACAGTTGTGTTTATTTTGTGTTTTTTCATGACCCGCTGTATTGCTTCAGTTATTCCCCTAATAATAATGAGGTTATGACCTCTTTGTTCTTTACTTCAGGTTCTTCTTTGAGTTTCTTCTTTGTTCTCTTTTCCTTGTTTTTTACTTGTTGTTGTTCCCCTTTCTTGATGCCCCAGGTGGGATATTTGATGTGTTTCTCTTCTTTTTTCTATCCTGTTCTTCTGTTATGATGTTCATAGAGTGTTCTCACGACGGATAGTTTGTGTGCTGTGGGATGTTCGGAGGTCCAGAGTGGATATTGGTCGGTGTGTGTCGGTTTTCGATGAACAGTAAAGTTTTGACTGCCGTCATCGTTGCGGTGGATTTTCATGTCCAAAAAGGTTATGGTCTCGTTCATTTCCTCTTCATGTGTGAATTTCTAATCTTGTCAACACTGTTGAGGTGGTATGATCACGTGTGTGTCCCACTTTTATTTTCTCCAAAATGTCATCCACATATCTTCTCCAGAAGCTGGGTCTGCAGTGTATGGGTGCAGCCATATACAAACCCTGTTTCCATATGAGTTGGGAAATTGTGTTAGATGTTATTATAAACGGAATACAATGATTTGCAAATCATTTCCAACCCATATTCAATTGAATATGCTACAAAGACAACATATTTGATGTTCAAACTGATGAACATTTTTTTTTGTTGCAAATAATCATTAACTTTAGAATTTGATGCCAGCAACACGTGACAAAGAAGTTGGGAAAGGTGGCAATAAATACTGATAAAGTTGAGGAATGCTCATCAAACACTTATTTGGAACATCCCACAGGTGAACAGGAAAATTGGGAACAGGTGGGTGCCATGACTGGGTATAAAAGTAGATTCCATGAAATGCTCAGTCATTGACAAACAAGGATGGGGCGAGGGTCACCACTTTGTCAACAAATGCGTGAGCAAATTCTTGAACAAAAGAAAGAAAGACCTTTCTCAACCAGCTATTGCAAGGAATTTAGGGATTTCACCATCTACGGTCCGTAATATCATCAAAGGGTTCAGAGAATCTGGAGAAATCACTGCACGTAAGCAGCTAAGCCCGTGACCTTCAATCCCTCAGGCTATACTGCATCAACAAGCGACAACAGTGTGTAAAGGATATCACCACATGGGCTCAGGAACACTTCAGAAACCCACTGTCAGTAACTACAGTTGGTCGCTACATCTGTAAGTGCAAGTTAAAACTCTCCTATGCAAGGCGAAAACCGTTTATCAATAACACCCAGAAACGCTGTCGGCTTCGCTGGGCCTGAGCTCATCTAAGATAGACTGATGCAAAGTGGAAAAGTGTTCTGTGGTCTGACGAGTCCACATTTCAAATTATTTTTGGAAACTGTGGACGTCGTGTCCTCCGGACCAAAGAGGAAAATAACCATCCTGATTGTTATAGGTGCAAAGTTGAAAAGCCAGCATCTGTGATGGTATGGGGGTGTATTAGTGCCCAAGGCATGGGTAACTTACACATCTGTGAAGACACCATTAATGCTGAAAGGTACATACAGGTTTTGGAGCAACATATGTTGCCATCCAAGCAACGTTACCATGGACGCCCCTGCTTATTTCAGCAAGACAATGCCAAGCCACGTGATACATCAACGTGGCTTCATAGTAAAAGAGTGCGGGTACTAGACTGGCCTGCCTGTAGTCCAGACCTGTTTCCCATTGAAAATGTGTGGCGCATTATGAAGCCTAAAATACCACAACGGAGACCCCTGGACTGTTGAACAACTTAAGCTGTACATCAAGCAAGAATGGGAAAGAATTCCACCTGAGAAGCTTAAAGAATGTGTCTCCTCAGTTCCCAAACATTTACTGAGTGTTATTAAAAGGAAAGGCCATGTAACACAGTGGTGAACATGCCCTTTCCCAACTACTTTGGCACGTGTTGCAGCCATGAAAAAGTTAATTATTATTTGCAAAAAAAAAAAAAAGTTTATGTGTTTGAACATCAAATATCTTGTCTTTGTAGTGCATTCAATTGAATATGGGTTGAAAAGGATTTGCAAATCATTGTATTCCGTTTATATTTACATCTAACACAATTTCCCAACTCTAATTTATTTTTTTAAGTACATTTCTCAACAATCAAACAATCAACAATCAAACGCCATCTGCTTCACTCTGGCATCCGCCAATAACAAATTATTTGATTAGTGTGGACATTCTGGCCTTTATGTTATGATCCGCTGCCCGGATCATATTTTTGTTTTCGTTTTCAAGTCACTTGTGTTTTTCAGCACCTCTTGAGTTTGTTTCTGTTGCCATGACGGCAGATTACAGTCACCTGCCTCTGGTTAGTGTCCCGGACGCGCACCTGTTGCCCGGGCACTAATCAGAGGGCTATTTAGTTTACGCGCTGGCCTCATTCGGTCTGTTGGTTTTGTTTGCTCCTACGCAACAAGTTACGCTCTTGGTTTCTCTCATAGTTTAAATTTTTGATATTAGCATCTTTGCTACCCTCTTGTTTTCCGTGCCGTGGTGCACCGCGCAGCATTTTGTTCTGCAATCAGAATAAATCATTTATTCTCACCTGCAAGCCGCTTCCTGAAATCCCTCTGCATCTTGAAAAGACGACCTCCGGCATCACAATGTCTCGTAAGCGTAACAGAAAACCAACAGCAGACAGTCTTTTCGAAGAGGGCGTGGAGGATTCCGGCTACGGGACGTGGCTGGTCTTAAAGGCGATGGAGAGAGAGACTCTCCAGTATTCCCCTTTGGAGCGCGAAGACCTTTTGTGGGGGCCTGACGGTTCGTTGGTCCATATCGACTCACAGCCAGCCCGAACGCGAAAGCGGAAGTCAGCCAAGAAGACTTCGGCTCGCGGCAAAGACTCACCTATCCCACAACTTTTCCATCCGGAGCACAGCCAGCTACAAGCAGCCCAGGATTCTCCTCAAATATTTGGTAATTATAATGACCATATCTTCAAAGATTCCTCCGACTGGCCTGTCAATCACTGGGATTGCAGCTATGACGTCATTCCGTTGTCGCCCCCCGAGGACACGCCCCCGTCTACTTTTGATGACGTCATAGAAAAAGACATTTTTTTGCATTCTGTTAATTCTTTCTGTCAGCCATTTACAAATGACTTTAATTCTAAAATTAAGCATTATCAGGACATTTTTTTTAATTCTAGGTCTAGTCAGTCCCACTCACCTTCTGACTTTCAAGCTCAGCCCCCAATTACTTTGGCCCCACCCCCTAAGGCTCAAGCTCCACCCACTCCTCTGTCTGCTGTGCCACATGCTGCTCTGCCTTCTCCACTTCCTGTTCCAGCCCAGTCATCTTCCGAGACACCCCTCGAGAAGTACAGTCCTGCTTGGGTGGATGAGTGGTACCGGAAGGTACTGATTGAACTAAGACTTGAGGAACAATCCCAAGCGGCAAAGGACACTCTGCATGCTATTGAAGAGCAGAATAGAGAATTTGGACAATCAAAAGGGGAGGAGCCTACCCCCCTCCTCACCTCCTCCCTCCCACCCCTAAAGACTGTTCCAGACTGCACAAGACGCGTCTGGGATCCGCTTCTTGAGGGGGGGGCTAGTACTGGGTGCTTTGCTAGTGGGCAGGCACAGCTGCGCCCAGCCAAACCCAAACCTCCATGCCGGCCTCCGCCACCAGTCCTCCGGCATGCTAAGCCGCAACCCCCTGCCCGGCCGCCACCACCGGTTTTTCGGCATGCTAAGCCGCAACCTCCTGCCCGGCCGCCGCCACCAGTCCTCCGGCATGCTAAGCCGCAACCCCCTGCCCGGCCGCCACCACCGGTTTTTCGGCATGCTAAGCCGCAACCTCCTGCCCGGCCGCCACCACCGGTTTTTCGGCATGCTAAGCCGCAACCTCCTGCCCGGCCACCACCACCAGTCCTTCGGCGTGCTAAGCCGCAACCCCCGGCCAGGCCACCTCCGCCAAAGTCACGACCAGCAACTGCTCCAAGTCTGGTTCCCACACCAGCAACTGCTCCAAGTCTGGTTCCCACACCAGCAACTGCTCCAAGTCTGGTTCCCACACCAGCAACTGCTCCAAGTCTGGTTCTCACACCAGCACCTGCTCCAAGTCTGGTTCCCACACCAGCACCTGCTCCAAGTCTGGTTCCCACACCAGCACCTGCTCCAAGTCTGGTTCCCACACCAGCACCAACTCCAAGTCTGGTTCCCACACCAGCACCAGCTCCAAGTCTGGTTCCCACACCAGCACCTGCTCCGCCCACGCCGGCAGACGAGCCGCCTGCTCCGCCCACGTCGACAGCCCGGACGCCTGCTCTGCCCACGTCGACAGCCCGGACGCCTGCTCCGCCCACGCCGGCAGACGAGCCGCCTGCTCCGCCTCTGGCTCCGCCCACGCCGACAGACGAGCCGCCTGCTCCGCCTCTGACTCCGCCCACGCCGACAGACGAGCCGCCTGCTCCGCCCACGCCGACAGCGACGACGCTTCCTGTTTCCACGGCGACGACGCTTCCTGTTTCCACGGCGACGACGCTTCCTGTTTCCACGGCGATGACGCTTCCTGCTTCCACGGCGACGACGCTTCCTGTTTCCACGGCGACGACGACGCTTCCTGTTTCCACGGCGACGACGACGCTTCCTGTTTCCACGGCGACGACGACCCTTCCTGTTTCCACGGCGACGACGACGCTTCCTGTTTCCACGGCGACGACAACGCTTCCTGCTTCCACGGCGACGACGCTTCCTGCTTCCATGGCGACGACGCTTCCTGTTTCCACGGCGACGACGACGCTTCCTGTTTCCACGGCGACGACGACGCTTCCTGTTTCCACGGCGACGACGACGCTTCCTGTTTCCACGGCGACGACGACTCCTCCTGCTTCCACGGCGACGTCTGCTCTCTCGCCCTCATCGTCGTCTCAGCGACCTCGAGTGGTCTGGCTGCGCAAGCGGCGCTCTCGGAGGTTTGTGTATGGACGCCAGTGGCGCAAACAGCAGCGACACCCGAGACGTAGTCTCAGAACTCTCCGGCTGCTGAACTTCTGGCGCCACTCACGCCCACCTTCTCGGCAGCCACGAATGTGGCCTTTCCGTGGTCGCCCGCCTCGCCTCCGGCAGCGGCGTTCCATTCGCCGCCGCCACCTGACTCGTCCCCGGTGGATTCGGGGACACGTGGCCTGGCGACCCTCCGCCAAATCCTCCCTCCACCCTCCCTTGACTCTTGAACTTTGTTATAGTCGGGGGGGTTTTAGTTTTGCCAGGGGACATCTGGAATCTGTCCCTTAAGGGGGGGGTACTGTTATGATCCGCTGCCCGGATCATATTTTTGTTTTCGTTTTCAAGTCACTTGTGTTTTTCAGCACCTCTTGAGTTTGTTTCTGTTGCCATGACGGCAGATTACAGTCACCTGCCTCTGGTTAGTGTCCCGGACGCGCACCTGTTGCCCGGGCACTAATCAGAGGGCTATTTAGTTTACGCGCTGGCCTCATTCGGTCTGTTGGTTTTGTTTGCTCCTACGCAACAAGTTACGCTCTTGGTTTCTCTCATAGTTTAAATTTTTGATATTAGCATCTTTGCTACCCTCTTGTTTTCCGTGCCGTGGTGCACCGCACAGCATTTTGTTCTGCAATCAGAATAAATCATTTATTCTCACCTGCAAGCCGCTTCCTGAAATCCCTCTGCATCTTGAAAAGACGACCTCCAGCATCACAATGCCTCGTAAGCGTAACACTTTATTGTGCATTTAATAATAATAATAATAATAATGCTGTGCTTTGTGTTTCCCTTAGTCGCACCTGCTCCCTATTTGGGCTGTCAGGGAATTTTTAGACTGTTTTGGGTTTCATGATCACCTATCCTGCCAGCTTTTACCTACCAGCCACATGTATTTTTCCCTGAGGCTACCCTCTAGTTTACTTCCTGCCTCGTGGCTTTGCCTAACACTAGTTTATGACTTATTGCTACTGTAGCTAACTATATTTCCCTCTGTGCCCTTTTGTTCCTGTTTTCGGTGGAACCTGCTTCTGTTTTTGGGAATTTGTGTAATAGCCCAGAAATGGGAAAGATTTAAAGGCGCCTTATGTAATAATTTAATGTCAAGTCATCCTTAAATGGCCCTGATATGTCACAAGGCATTAATAAATCATGTTCTTTTCTGATAACGGTAGTTCAGCCGGGACATGCTCATTTCAAAATTAGATTTACAGCCCCGAAATATTGTTATTGTTTTCATTTTGATGCCCCGCCTCCACTGTTTGACCAATTAGAAAGTCAGTGAGTGCGTCACATCCAGGTTGCCAGTTATGCACCGCCCTCTTTGTGGAACTACTGCCACTGGTAAAGTTACTAAACATGTCAGACCTTAGTAAATCTAAAAGGCCTCGTTACGATTCTCAATTTATTCATAACAAAGCCAAGAACAAAACAAGGATTTGTATCGGGGATGCCGTTGAAAGATGGAGACGATTGAAGGCGGATAATATTTTTACATCTGACGCCAAACTTGCTTATTTCCTCCTTGATAGGTAAGTCAGGCATTCATGTTTTCTTATTACTTGTAATGAATGGAAATGGACATTGACTTGTAATAAATGTAAAAGGACATTTCGTATGTAAACTATATTGTCCAATACAGTCTATGATCTTGTCTAACAACGCTAGTATGTTCGTACAACGGATGCTTAGCATGCTAGCCCGGTCAATGACACATCGACATACAGGCTAAAGGGGGAAATATATGCCCGTTAGCCTGTATGTCGATGTGCATTCCAACTGACAGGGCAACATATATTTCCGACAAATAAAACCTATGTTGATATGGGTAGTGTCAGTGCCTATTTCTTTCTCAATATACTGATACACTGAGGAAATTAGCACGGCTAATTGTGGTTTCTGGTACTGTATGTGCATCAAACACATATGGGTTGGTATTTGCTTGGCACAACATAATGCATTACAGGTAATGATGTTCTACTTTGTGTATTGACATGGTAGTAGGCTGTATGATTTTTGCGTAACGTGGGTTGGCTCATAGAATGGTACTCTGCACTGAAAGACGGTGATGTGCGTACATGGAAGAGAATGCAGTGTGTCAGGTTGGATGCAACATGGGGTTATGCTGAACGAAATGTGGCGATCATTTTACTGTTGGCCTTGGCTTGCCATCAAAGTAGGCCTATGCGATATATTATATATTATTATATATAATTATTTTGATGGTGGTCCGTGTGGTCAAACTACACGTTTTAGCAGGGTAATGCCAACAATCTGTCACGACTCCCGACAAAACTATTGTATTGTATTTTACAAATACATTTGGCTAATGGACATCAGTAAAATGTGGCATAAATACTTAGTAAAGCATCTTGCAAGAAGCATAAACAAGAGAAACCTACAGCGTAGGACTCGTCCATTGCCATTTGAAGTTCCTTGGAGTAAGATTCGGATTCGGCTGAGTATCTGGCAACCTCAGTCATGGAGAGTAGGACGGGACTACATAATTTTGACCATGATTGCAGTACCATTTCTGGCCACATTACTACATATGGCATCTTTTAAATAAGGAAGGGTCAGACATGATGCACAAACCCCAAAACCAGTGAAGTTGGCACGTTGTGTAAATGGTAAATAAAAACAGAATACAATGATTTGCAAATCCTTTTCAACCTATATTCAATTGAAAAGACTGCAAAGACAAGATATTTAACGTTCGAACTGCAAAACTTTGTTATTTTTTGCAAATATTAGCTAATTTGGAATTTGATGACTGCAACATGTTTAAAAAAAGACTGGCAAAAAGACTGACAAAGTTGAGGAATGCTCATCAAACACTTATTTGGAACATGCCACAGGTAAACAGGTTAATTGGGAACAGGTGGGTGCCATGATTAGGTATAAAAGGAGCTTCCATGAAATGCTCAGTCATTCACAAACATGGATGGGGCGAGGGTCACCACTTTGTGAACAAATGCGTGAGCAAATTGTCGATCAGTTTAAGAACAACATTTCTCAACGAGCTATTGCAAGGAATTTATGGATTTCACCATTTCGCCGGGCCTGAGCTCATCTAAGATAGACTGATGCAAAGTGGAAAAGTGTTCTGTGGTTTGACGAGTCCACATTTCAATTTGTTATTGGAAACTGTGGACGTTGTGTCCTCCGGACCAAAGAGGAAAATAACCATTTGGACTGTTATAGGCACAAAGTTCAAAAGCCAGCATCTGTGATGGTATGGGAGTGTAATAGTGCCCAAGGCATCGGTAACTTGCACACCTCGCTGAAGGCACCATTAATTGTGAAAGGTACATACAGATTTTGGGGCAATATAGGTTGCCATCAAAGCAACGTTATCATGGACGCCCCTGCTTATTTCAGCGAGACAATGCCAAGCCACTTGTTACAACAGCTTGGCTTCATAGTAAAAGAGTGCGGGTACTAGACTGGCCTGCCTGTAGTCCAGACTTGTTTCCCATTGAAAATGTGTGGCGCAATATGAAGCCTAAAATACCACAATGGAGACCCTGGACTGTTGAGCAACTTAAGCTGTACATCAAGCAAGAATGGGAAAGAATTCCACCTGAAAAGCTTCAAAAATTGGTTTCCTAAGTTCCCAAACATTTACTGAGTGTTGTTAAAAGGAAAGGCCATGTAACACAGTGGTAAAAATGCCCCCGTGCAAACTTTTTTGCAGTGTGTTGCTGCCATTAAATTCAAAGTTAATGATTATTTGCAAAAAAAAAAAAAAGTTTCTCAGTTCGAACATTAAATATCTTGTCTTTGCAGTCTATTCAATTGAATATAGGTTGAAATGGATTTGCAAATCATTGTATTCTGTTTTTATTTAAAAATTACACAACGTGTCATATTTACTGGTTTTGGGTTTTGTATATCTCTGACAGCCTCATCCAGATTGACTATTTTATTTTGCAAATCAAGTCCCTGTATTTACATTATCTGTACAAGAATAACTGACTTAAATCACACACATTAACTTATAAAAACAGTTTTAAAATATTTATTTTTATATCTACACAATTTCTGTCTCTTTAGGGTTTACATCACTAACAATTGCAGACTTTTGACACATTGTGATATAATTTATAATTTATATATAAACATGCAACCAAAAAAGTGAATTTTAACTCATTTTAACCGCAAAGAAAACACTGTCTCATCACTTTATGCGCTAGCTGGCATCTCTACCCCGCACATCAGATGACTGGGTATTGAAGTGAATTAATTGACTCTTATTATGTTCAACATATGGTGAATGTTTATATCCAACATGGAGAAAGCGAACCACCAGGTTTAAGTAATGGTTGAGAAAGAGCCTTAGTTGGACATTCGCATGTGGAATGAAATCAGTGCTCTCACGAGAAGAAGCAATATAACCAGGCTTTGGAATTCAAAAGTTATAGCTCTATCCTGGAATAGAGAACCCATGTTTATCATAAACGTCAAACCTACAAGTTATGGTATACATCTGTTGTCTTCCCAATCACTACACACGGACATCTCCTTACATGGTCAGGTTGTGCTGTCCTGTCTTAGCACACACCCAGACAGAGAAAGAAGGAATACAAGACTGTTGGTTTGGCTTCTCCAGTTCAGGAGTAGGGATGATGTTTGATAAGAAATTGTCGAGTTTGAGCCTATTATCGAATCCTCTTATCAAACCGATTCCTCATCGATGCTCTTATCGAGTCCAGATAGGTTGTTGTATATGGAAAAAAACACAATATTTGGTTTAACAAATCACTTCACATTCTCTACTGCTCGCTACTATAGTATTACCATATCTGAGTTATTGTGCATAAATGTTGGGAAATAACTACAAATGTGCGCTACATTCGTTAACCGTGTTACAAAAAAGATAAATAAGACTGATACATAAAGTTGGATACAGAGAACATACAAACACTTTATTTATTGAGTCAAAAATATTAAAGTTTGATGATTTGGTAAAATTGCAAACAGCTAAAATGATGTGGAATTAAACATTGTACTGATATGATCCAGTTTAAGAGGTTGTTCAAATTAATAGTGCGTACAAAGTACAACGAAGAAGAATTATGAGAAATACTTTCAACCTTATTGAAAATAAGATATTCTTCAACTCAGTATATTAATAATGACTGAATTAATTAATTACATATTACAAAACTGTTGTATATACTAATTCACAGATATTTTATTATAAAAAGGTCAATAAATGATGTATATATTTGTAAACGCTATGAAGTGGGAAAGGGGTAGGATTAAATAAGCTTTACTTCCTACTCCTGTAAAGTGAAATTATATGAAACTGTGATGTGTTACACTGTAAGTGTGTTCATGTTCCAAATAAACTAAAGAAATAAAGAAAGCACTAGTGATGCCTAATGATGTCATGATCCGTGGTCGGATCATGTTTTGTTTAGTTATGTTCTGTTAGTTTTGGACTTCCTTAGTTGTTTTGTGCACTTCGGGGGTTTGTTTTAGTCACCATGGTTACTTATGATTTTCACCTGCCTTGTACGCGCACCTGCTGCTCATCAGAGACTCTATTTAAGCCTGCCTTTTCCGGTCACTCGTCGTGGCTTCATTGTTTGCATTTGCAACAGTTACGTTGGCATTCTGGTTTTCGAGCTCATGATTCCTGTGCTAAAGTTACCTTAGCTTCTAGTATTCCTGTGCTAAGTAAGTTTTTGCTTTAGCTTCTCGTGCGAACGGCACGCTTTCCTTTTGTTTCGTTCCTGTCTGTTGTAATGTGTATGATTTATGAGAAATAAATCATCTCCTACCTGCGCGCTTTCGTCTGGAGCCGTCAGTTATGCGTCCTGGTGTTGTACCGAAATCTGTTACCCATCGGAATTTGTAACTCCAGGGGGCGATGTTCCCATGCCGTTTGTTTGATGGTTAAACGGCAAGCCCAAAGAGGAGGAGAAGAAGAACGCTTGCGTAAATGGTGTAAACTATCCTTAATGCTGAAACGTCAGTTGTCAGAATTTCAGCATTAATAAATTACACATATTTTGGAAATCAATGACTTGCTTTCATTATAGTATGAGTCCATTGTATCAGCTGTTGATTCTCTCTCACACACATACATTTTCCGGATTAAAAGCTATCATGGAATGAAATGTCAGTAGTCAGAATTTCAGCATTAATAAATTACACATATTCTGGAAATCAATGACTTACTTTCATTATAGTATGAGTCCATTGTATCAGCTGTTGATTCTCTCTCACACACATACATTTTCCAATATAGATAAGGCTATACATGCACATGCGGTTGTTCTGTTTGTTATGGCTGTATGTTCCCTATTCTTAAGCCAGGAACCTCAATTACCATTTCCTGCCCTTTTTACACCCCCCCTCCCCCCTCCCTTCATCTCCATTCACTTTTTCCTCATTTGGACCCCCAGAATCAGGACGCACTAGGGTTACATTTTCCGATAAACTGTGACTTGGCCGTCAGATTTCGAGACCTTACTTTATGTTCCCTATTCTTAAGCCAGGAACCTCAATTACCATTTCCTGCCCTTTATACACCCCCCCTCCCTTCATCTCCATTCACTTTTTCTCATTTGGACCCCCAGAATCAGGACGCACTAGGGTCACATTTTCCGATAAACTGCGACTTGGCCGTCAGATTTCGAGACCTTACTGTATGTTCCCTATTCTTAAGCCAGGCACCTCAATTACCATTTCCTGCCCTTTATACACCCCCCCTCCCTTCATCTCCATTCACTTTTTCTCATTTGGACCCCCAGAATCAGGACGCACTCGGGTTACATTTTCCGATAAACTGTGACTTGGCCGTCAGATTTCGAGACCTTACTGTATGTTCCCTATTCTTAAGCCAGGCACCTCAATTACCATTTCCTGCCATTGATACACCCCCCTCCCTTCATCTCCATTCACTTTTTCTCATTTGGACCCCCAGAATCAGGACGCACTAGGTTTACATTTTCCGATAAGCTGTGACTTGGCCGTCAGATTTCGAGACCTTACTGTATGTTCCCTATTCGTAAGCCAGGCACCTCAATTACCATTTCCTGCCCTTTTTACACCCCCCCTCCCTTCATCTCCATTCACTTTTTCTCATTTGGACCCCCAGAATCAGGACGCACTAGGGTTACATTTTCAGATAAACTGTGACTTGGCCGTCAGATTTCGAGACCTTACTGTATGTTCCCTATTCTTAAGCCAGGAACCTGAATTACCATTTCCTGCCCTTTTTAAACCCCCCCCCCCCTTCATCTCCATTCACTTTTTCTCATTTGGACCCCCAGAATCAGGACGCACGAGGGTTACATTTTCCGATAAGCAGTGACTTGGCCGTCAGATTTCGAGACTTCACTGCATCTTTCAGCATTTATAATACAGATTTTTATTAAAATACATATACCCTAACCATCAAACTAAACTAAGCAGAAACAGAGCTAAACAGAAACCATTTTTTTTACAATAAATTTTGGAATTCAAATGCAACATACAATCATAACTTATTTTCTAATACAGAAATTAACATGGTTTGTTCCTGGCATGCATCACAACTATATCCCTCCTCCTTGGGGTTTCCCACACACAAGCTGTGGTACCATCACCCGCACCGCTCGCACTGGATCTGAAATGAATGCATTTGATCAAGTGTATCAGTTCAATGTAAATCAATATGTAAATTGATTAAATAAATTATATTTATTGATATAAATCAATGTCAGTATATCAATATCAATTGGCTTCTTTCAGTGGCTGATGTTAAACAAATGTGGCAAGGGAAAATATTGTTTGTTTTCTTATCAAGATATCTTACCCAGTCAGTAGTATCACTTTTGGGGCTCCCACCAATCCTCCTCTCCGCAGCAGTGGCAGAGCTCACTGAGATCATCTGCAAGAGATTTTCACAAAGAAAACCTGATTTTCTTTGTGACGTACGAAAGGATGTGAAAACACAGCACGCAGATTCTTCCATTTGTAACATTGAGGGACACATTGCTAATCCCAGTAGTTTCATTGGAAATTTGTTTTAAAAGTACACGCCAGTTTCCTTGAGGAGCGTTTCTGCAACATCCATCCGATATACCTCTACCGCCTGGTCAGAATTATGGAAAATGGGAATTGGCCCTAGTGTGTGGATGTGAGTGTGAATGTTGTCTGTCTATCTGTGTTGGCCCTGCGATGAGGTGGCGACTTGTCCAGGGTGTACCCCGCCTTCCGCCCGATTGTAGCTGAGATAGGCTCCAGCGCCCCCCGCGACCCCAAAAGGGAATAAGCGGTAGAAAATGGATGGATGGAGGGTGCCTCCTCTGCCAACACCTTTTCAGCATACTAGGATTGAGTGATAGACAAAGTGATGGTGAATTAATACAAGCCCAATTAGTCTGAAAAAATGCATGCCCCTCAGTATATATTCTATCTTGTCCCTTATTGATATTTAATAAAGCTTTATGGAAATGCACGTAAAATCCATTGCAATTGTTTGTCAGATATAGATGATGTGTTAAGTAATCATTCAAGCAAATGTGAAATGAACTTACTTTCAATACAAATATCCCACTGGAGGTACTGTCTTTTTGTAGACTGTGAGGCACTGTGTTTGCAGACCACTTTGGGAGTGCAACATTCCTCTGTCGCATGAAAGACCTTCATATAATATACACATCCAATTAAATTCAGGTATTGTGGATGTGTGTGAAAGTAAGAGATGGTTGATGGTAGCTGTAGGAGGATGAGATAGGGGCAGCTGCTCTACAGGCGTGACACATCCTTAATCCCTTGCGTTGTGCCTGTAGAGCAGCTCTCCCTATCTCATCCTCCTACAGCTACCATCATCCACCCTTTATCTCCACAGTATGTTGGAAGCCTGGGAGCTTTTGACTTATGAAAGAAACAGCTGTTACCTGGTGGACTCCAAACACTTGGGTACTTTAGAGCGAGTGTTGCCTAATGAGTCAAGCTCGAGACTCCGCTGCTCTGCTGGATAAATGGCCTGTGAATATTCAGAAAAATCATAGAGCTTCACTTCTATTTCCTCACTGTCAGATATGCCGATAACAGAAACACCCAGGATTAGGAGATATAAATCTTCACTTACTGTAAAAAAACCAGTGGCCAGGTTCATGGACAGCTCCCAAAACAACAAAAAATGAATTGGGATCCAGCTGAAAAAAAAAAATCGAGTATGCAAATTTGGTTTACATTTAAAAATGCAAAGCACATTGTTATTTCTGCCATGTTCTCATATTAACAAAGGAATCCTACTTTCACTCGTGTTTTTTTCCCTTGCCACATCATTGTCATGGCAAATGAATCAATGTATGCAGCTTGTTTCCCTCCTCGGCTGTTGTAGCACTCGACTAGTTTATGTAGGTATGCATTGATGACCTAAGGGCAAGAAAGTGAAGTGAATCCACCTAACTTTATTATTGTGGGTTTTTTATTTGTCTTAGCAAGATGTAAGTAAAGGAAATTTGTGTTTCAGCTTACCTCGCTTTCAAGTTCCTTGTTGGGCCCTGTGCGATTGATGTCCCAATACCACAATTTGTATCGTCCAATTTTGGACAGAAGAATGTGACAATCCTGTCCTCCCCAAGCTTCTTTGATATCTGCCAGAAAGATTTTATTTTTTAGAAATGCGAGGTAAAAACAGAGGTGGTAGATATGTAAGAGGGGATGAAATGTTGGTGTTCACATTTAAATCAAGTAATGTTTCTAAAATGGGTTTTTGGTCATTTACATTGCTCTGGATTATGTGAGATGGCAGGGATTCCATGGGATCCTCGGGCAGGTGTCATTCCTCTTTTGGTAGACCCAGAGGTGGCTGAGGTGGTCTCACTGGTGTTTGGGGTGATGTCGTGGTATGGGTTTTAATGATCAGACGGTTTATGCAAGCAATGTGTTTATTCAGACTAGCCTCAGTCTAGCATAGGATTTCCTGTGTCACAACATCAAGCGTCATTACGTAACATCCTGTCCGGGACATCCTGTATGCTATATCAAAATAAAGGCATAACAGATAACACCACATCTCCCTTTCTAGAAAACTAAACAGACTAACATTTACAGTGGTATGTCAGATAATGTAAAATCTGTAAACCTTTGCATGAAATAATATATATTCACTCACAATGGAATAATGCACTCCTAGTACTTCTCAAGAAAAATAACAAAAGCAAACATAGTCAGGCAATATCTTTGGAGGCAAATAGTGTAACCATCAAAATACAAAACATTCACCAGTCTTACTTGTTTCACATTGTTTTATTTTTCTTTTCACTTTTTTTTTTGTCATTTGTTTCTCTGTCCCCCTCCCACAGTTTACAAGTCCAGTCTGTGAGGTTTTCTCACCATTCTGCCACACCTAGTGGTAGGACCATGTGTGTGTGTATGGACAGGTGTAAGTGCCTTGGGAGTCTGTGTTGGAGGTGACTTGGGGCGTTCTGGAGAACCCAGTGTGGCCTCACTTGGTTGGGGTGGAGTGCTGGGTGTCAGTGTGCGAGGTGTGTGCGGAACAGTCTCTGGAAAAGGGACAAGGTGGTGTCTATTCCTTCTGATCGTGCCTGTAGGGCAGTCCACAATGTATGAACGTGGGGCAGAGTGGGGTGAAACCACTGTGCCTTGAGACTTTGTATTTGTAATCCACACTGGTTGACCTGGAGTGAGTTGACTCAGATCTCTCACCCGGTGTCTTTTGTTGAAACTTGCAGTGTCTTTTGCTCTCCTCTCCCTTTCTCTAGTTGCGACAACGGTGCTGTCCGGAAGCTCTGGAATTAGGAGAGATGGATGCTGGGGCAGTGGAGTGCGCAGTCTTCTGCCCATGAGGAGTTGAGCAGGACTGTAGCCATTTGCGAGTGGTGTAGCTCTACAAGCCAACAGAGCTAGATATGGATCTTTAGCCTTCTTTAGCAGGTTTTTCACGGTCTGCACGTGACGTTCCGCCTCTCCATTACTCTGAGTGAACCTAGGGCTACTGGTGGAATGAGTGAACCCATAAGCTGCTGCAAAGTCCTTGAATTCTTGACTGGAGTATTGAGTTCAGTTATCACTGAAGAAATGGACCGGAACACCGTGCCTGGAGAAGATCGACTTGAGATGCACAATAACATCCTCAGATCGTGTGGAAATTAGCTTGGCGATCTCTACAAACCTAGAGTAGTAGTCCACTACAAGTAGGTAGGTCTCTTGGTTGAGTGAGAATAAATCAGAACCTACTTTTTGCCATGGTCTCTCTGGGAGCTCACTGGACATTAATGGCTCTACCGGATTGGCTCGTTCTTTGATGCATGTGTTGCAATTTCTCACCAGCTCATTTGGCTGCTCAAGCCAGGCCACCATACAGCCTCTCTGGCCCGCTCTCTGCATCTGGTCATCCCCTGATGCCCCTCGTGAAGTGCGTCGAGGACAGAGTTGCGCATCGCTGTGGGAATAACTAGTCTGGAGCCTCTGAGCAGTAGTCCATCGTGTACTGTAAGTATAGTTCTATCAGGCCAGTAAGCCTTCGCTGGACCTGTGAGCTTGCTGCGGTCAGGCCATCTTTTCTGACAGTATGACATGACCTCTGAGCACACACTGTCTTGCTGCAGTTGTCCTCTCAGTTGAGCCAAGTATGTTGAGCTGGCGGGCATGTTGGTGACGACTTCATCTGCGTAGATGTTTGTGTCTTCCATTAAGTCGCTGTCTGTCCTTTTCCTGCTTGAGTTTTGGCTGACAGACGAGCGTGAGGGAGTGTCGGCTGTAAACAGGTCTTTGCCAGGGGTGTGTGATAGTGTAACTGTACCTCATGAGTCTGAGTCGGAACCGCTGGATTCTGGGAGGAAGCTCAGTGAGTGCCTGGTGACTTAGCAGGCTGACAAGTGGCTTGTGGTCAGTTTCCATGGCAAAATGCCTCCCAATAATGAAGTCCCGGAAACGCTCGCAACCCCATGTCAATCCTAGTGCCTCCTTCTCCACCTGGGCGTATCGCTGTTCGGTCTCTGTCATGGAGCGTGATGCGTACGCAACTGGTTTCCACAGCTCTCCCTCCTTCTGTAGGAGGACTGCCCCCAATCCGTATGAAGAGGCATCCGCCGACAGTTTCAGCTCTTTGTTGGGGTTGTACAGTGTCAGTACTGGAGGTGATGTGTCAGAGTTTGTAGGTGATGAACCCCAAGATGCAGAGAAGGCGGAAGGCATTGTACGAGAAAACATGATTTAATTATACACTAAGGCAAAACAACAAACGAAAAGGTAACAAAAGGCGCGCACAAGGCGGAGAACAAACTTGGCTATGAACTAAAATAGCACAGAGGCTAACTGTGGACAAGAAACCAAAAACACTTACTGTGACACGAAGGAACTAGGACATGAGCAGAGTGAAACCAAAAGTAGACAGAGCTACAACGACAAGTATTAAGAACAACGACACGACAGGTAGGAACGACAATGATCCAGCAATGACTGGAGGAGAAGGCAGGTTTAAATAGTAGCTGGCTGATTGACACCAGGTGTGGCCAGGTGCCAATCAGCCACAGCTGAGGGGAAGCAGCACTCAGGGAGACACTCAGGAAATGAAGACAAAATAAAAGCGCTGACAGGAAACTAAGACAAACACAGAGAAAAAACTAAAACAGTCAAACTGTCAGGGACAAGCCTGAAAGTAGCCCCCCTTCCTATAACGGATACCAGACGTTCTAGAACCCCCCCCCCAAAAAAGTCCAAAGTCACGGGAGGGTGGAGGGAGGACAAGGAGGTGGGCCACAAGGCCAAGTGTCCCCGCAACCAGCGGGGAAGAGTTAGGTGGCGACGGCGAGTTGAACGCCGCCGCAATTGGCGAGGCGGCTCGACCGCCGGCATGGGAGGACCCACCGGAGACGATGGTGGCGCCCTCTGCTGGCCCACCGGAGAAGATGGTGGCGCCCTCTGCTGGCCCACCAGAGAAGATGGCGGTGGCGCCCTCTGCTGGCCCACCGGAGAAGATGGCGGTGGCGCCCTCTGCTGGCCCACCGGGGAGGATGGCGGTGGCGACCTCTGCTGGCCCACCGGGGAGGATGGCGGTGGCGCCCTCTGCTGGCCCACCGGGGAGGATGGCGGTGGCGCCCTCTGCTGGCCCACCGGAGTGCATGGTGGCGGCGTCTGTTGGCTCACCGGAGAGGAGGATGGTGGCGCCCTCTGCTGCTGGCCCACCGGAGAAGAGGATGGTGGCGCCCTCTGCTGCTGGCCCACCGGAGAAGAGGATGGTGGCGCCCTCTGCTGCTGGCCCACCGGAGAAGAGGATGGTGGCGCCCTCTGCTGCTGGCCCACCGGAGAAGAGGATGGTGGCGCCCTCTGCTGCTGGCTCACCGGAGAAGAGGATGGTGGCGCCCTCTGCTGCTGGCCCACCGGAGAAGAGGATGGTGGCGCCCTATGCTGCTGGCCCACCGGAGAAGAGGATGGTGGCGCCCTCTGCTGCTGGCCCACCGGAGAGGAGGATGGTGGCGCCGTCTGCTGCTGGCCCACCGGAGAGGAGGATGGTGGCGCCGTCTGCTGCTGGCCCACCGGAGAGGAGGATGGTGGCGCCGTCTGCTGCTGGCCCACCGGAGAGGAGGATGGTGGCGCCGTCTGCTGCTGGCCCACCGGAGAGGAGGATGGTGGCGCCGTCTGCTGCTGGCCCACCGGAGTGCATGGTGGCGTCTGCCGGCCCACCGGACTGCATGGTGGCGTCTGCCGGCCCACCGGACTGCATGGTGGCGTCTGCCGGCCCACCGGACTGCATGGTGGCGTCTGCCGGCCCACCGGACTGCATGGTGGCGTCTGCCGGCCCACCGGACTGCATGGTGGCGTCTGCCGGACCACCGGACTGCATGGTGGCGTCTGCCGGCCCACCGGACTGCATGGTGGCGTCTGCCGGCCCACCGGAGTGCATGGTGGCGTCTGCCGGCCCACCGTAGTGCATGGTGGCGCCGTAGGTTGCAGACCCACCGAGATGATGGCGCCGTCTCTTGCAGACCCACTGGGGAGAGAAGTAGCTGTGCCTCCCCAGCTGCACTGCTACTCATAGCCCCTCCCTCAAGGGACGGATCCCAGACGTCCCCAGATAGGACCACAGACGACAGGGGTGGGAGGGAGAGGGCTTGAAAAGCGGCCGAACTTTTCTTCAGATTAGCCATTAAGTCCAAAACTTTGTTAAGCCTCTCCGCCATGGACATCTCTGCGAGATTCGAATTTGGCTGGATCATTATGTCAGAGTTTGTAGGTGACGAACCCCAAGATGCAGAGAAGGCGGAAGGCATTGTACGAGAAAACATGATTTAATTATACACTAAGGCAAAACAACAAACGAAAAGGTAACAAAAGGCGCGCACAAGGCGGAGAACAAACTTGGCTATGAACTAAAATAGCACAGAGGCTAAATGTGGACAAGAAACCAAAAACACTTACTGTGACACGAAGGAACTAGGACATGAGCAGAGTGAAACCAAAAGTAGACAGAGCTACAACGACAAGTATTAAGAACAACGACACGACAGGTAGGAACGACAATGATCCAGCAATGACTGGAGGAGAAGGCAGGTTTAAATAGTAGCTGGCTGATTGACACCAGGTGTGGCCAGGTGCCAATCAGCCACAGCTGAGGGGAAGCAGCACTCAGGGAGACACTCAGGAAATGAAGACAAAATAAAAGCGCTGACAGGAAACTAAGACAAACACAGAGAAAAAACTAAAACAGTCAAACTGTCAGGGACAAGCCTGATATGATGTGAGATCATTTTTCAGCCAATCAAACGCTCTCTGTTGTGCACATCCCCAGACCCACTGATACTTCTTTGAGAGAAGGTCTCTCAAGGGCTTGTCCTTTTCAGCCAGACCTGGAATGTATTTTCCCAGCTGGTTTAACATTCCCAGGAAACTGCGAACCTCTCCTGTGTTGGACGGCTCTCTCATTGACATGACAGCCTTTACCTTATCTGGATCAGGTTGCACACCTTCAGCTGACAGAATGTGGCCTAAAAACTTGACTTCACTTCTGCTCAGTTCACATTTCTCCATGTTTAATGTGACCCCGGCTTCCTGGAGTTTGTTGAGAACGGTGTGTAGTCTGATGTCGTGCTCTTGTTGGTCTCTTCCCCAGATGAGAACATCATCCATGTGGCATACGACTCCCTGCAGCCCATCGATGATCATAGACATGCGCCGCTGAAAATGTTCTGGGGCTAAAGCTATGCCGAAGGGCAGCCTGTTAAAGTAAAAAACGGCCAAAGGGTGTTATGAATGTGGTGTACAGTGACGACTCGGGGGATAATGGGATTTGCCAAAATCCTCTGTTGGCATCTAACTTGCTGAAGACCTTCGCTCCTGCTAGAGAACCAATTGTCTGCTCCACTGAAGGGAGTATGTATTTCTCTCTGCAAACCGCTTCGTTGAGGCAAGTGAGGCCAACGCAGATGCGCACTGAGCCATTCTTTGTAGGCACTGGAACCATGCCCGAACACCAGTCAGTCGGCTCTTCCACTCTGGATATGACTCCAATGTCCTCCATTTTCTTGAGCTCCTCTTTTACTTTGCCTAGTAAAGGGATGGAGACCCGTCTTGGTGTGGCCAGGGAATAGGGAATGGTGTCTGGCCTGAGCTTTATAGTGTATGGCTGCTGCATCATTCCTAAACCCTGACATAGTTTTGGGTAGGACTCTTCCATTTCAGACTTGTCTATGCTGTCTGCTCTGTAGACTAGTTTAAGCTTAATGCTTGCTGGTCTGCTTAACAAGGCTACATTTAGGTAATTGACAACATAAACATATTCCTGTATCACCTGCTCTCCTTTGCATAGTGACTCTCTGTATCTGCCTAAAACAGATAGAGGCATGCGGCCTGGGCCAAACAGTGGTCTGTCGGGTTTAGCTAGCTGTGTGTTGCCCTCTGTAATAGCATAGTAAATTTTAGCTGGGATAACTGAGACATCAGCTCCTGTGTCGATTTTAAACGTGACTTTGTGGTTTCTCACAGTTAAATCAGCATACCATGGGTCTAAACCTGCATCTATTGAGCCTAGGAACAAGGGAGTGTTATCATTACATTCTGTCCAGAGGTGGGTAGAGTAGCCAGAAATTGTACTCAAGTAAGAGTACTGTTACTTTAGAGATTTATTACTCAAGTAAAAGTAATGAGTAGTCACCCAAATATTTACTTGAGTAAAAGTAAAAAGTATGTTGTGAAAAAACTACTCAAGTACTGAGTAACTGATGAGTAACATACACACACATATCATATATATATATATATATATATATATATATATATATATATATATATATATATATATATATATATATATATATATATATACATATATATATATATATATATATATACATATATACACATACATTGATATATACAGTATATCATTTATATTTATTTATTTTGCCATTTTTGTTTACATGTTAAAGGTGTTTTAATGAATATACATGCATGTTTAACACATATAGATTCCTTTCTTTCATGTTGACAAGAATATAAGTTGGTGTATTACCTGATTCTGATGACTTGCATTGATTGTAATCAGACAGCAGTGCTTAACGTCCACGTTTTCAAATGCAGGAGAAAAAAAGTTCCTCCTTTCTGTCTAATACCACATGAAAGTGGTTGGTTTTTGGTATCTTATTTGTCCAGCTTCCATATTCGTTTTCACACACTTTACAAGAAATAAATTGGCGGCAAATTCCGTAGCTTGCTAGCTTGTTTGCGCTGGCTTTCGGAGACTCTTATTTTGAAAGCGCAGGCGCGATGGAGCGGCACTTTTATTGTGAAGACAGGAACTGTGCAGTCAGTCTTTAGGCTTGTGACGGGATGTACGTTTGAAATAAAAAAGTGTCTTTTTTCCTTCACACTTTTGATTGATTGATTGAAACTTGTATTAGTAGATTGCACAGTACAGTACATATTCCGTACAATTGACCACTAAATGGTAACACCCCAATAAGTTTTTCAACTTGTTTAAGTCAGGTCATGTGACCGCCTGGCTCTGTTTGATTGGTCCAACGTCACCAGTGACTGCATCTGATTGGTGGAACGGATGCAAACGTCACTAGTGACTGCATTTTATTGGTGGAACGGAGTGAAACGTCACCAGTAACGCAGGCACTTTGAAGGTCTGTCTGACAGACCAAAACAAACAAAGCGTGCATTAACAGATCGATAAAAATTAGTAGCGAGTTGAATGTAGATAAAAGTAGCGGAGTAAAAGTAGCGTTTCTTCTCTATAAATATACTCAAGTAAAAGTAAAAGTATGTTGCATTAAAACTACTCTTAGAAGTACAATTTATCCCAAAAGTTACTCAAGTAGATGTAACGGAGTAAATGTAGCGCGTTACTACCCACCTCTGATTCTGTCTCTACAATATGTACTGTTTTGGTAGATTTACATACTTTGTTGTAATGGCCTCTCTTTCCACATGTGTGACATGTGACATCTCTGGCTGGGCACTGTGCTTTGGCATGACCAGGGGACTTTCCACATCTGTAGCATGTCTGGCGATCAGATGATGGCTGTGGCTTTGCTGCTGAGTGCTTTGGGTGATGAGGGATCTTGGGTGTAAATGGTTGTTGTCTTCTGCCTTTTGTTATTGCATCAATGTCCATCCCACCCCCTCCCCTGAGGTCTGTTTGCTGCCTCTTGATCACTTCGGACTGTCTTGCCATGTTGATTTCTTTTTCCAGCGTCAAGTCTGGGTCTAACTGCATCCTCTCGGATAGACTGACGTCTCTCAGCCCCACGACAATACGATCTCTTATTAACTCGTCGTGGAGTGCTCCGTATTTTCAGTTTTCTGCCAGGGCATGCAATGCAGTAATAAAAACATCAACAGCTTTGTTTGGTTGTTGCACTCTTTGGTTGAATCTTGCCCTCTCATATATCACGTTCTTCCTAGGCACAAAGTACCTTTCAAGCGTGGCTTTCACTGAGGTGTACTGCTGTCTCTGTACGTTGGTTAAATCATGACCGCGCAGGATGTCATCTGCTTCATCCCCCATGTAGTAGATCAGAGTGTTCACCTGGTTAGCTTCAGTGCTAAGATGGAGGTTGCTGGCTAGCCGGAATCTCTCGAACCTGCGTATCCATCGTTCCCAGTCATGAGGCTTTGAAAAGTTGAACGCTTCAGGTGGTTGTATGGAGAACGTAGCGCTCGGAGGAGCTTTAGCATTAGCCGCTAGCTGGGGAGGTTGTTGTTGCCGCGCTGCCGGTACAGCCGCTGCGTTGCCGCCTTCGAACATCTCGTCTCTCCTGACGTTATAAAAACTCTCCTTTCAGCTGCAAAAGTTGCTCTTTTTACCGCTGCTCAACTTCTGACACCATGTCGTGGTATGGGTTTTAATGATCAGACGGTTTATGCAAGCAATGTGTTTATTCCGACTAGCCTCAGTCTAGCATAGGATTTCCTGTGTCACAACATCAAGCGTCATTACGTAACATCCGGTCCGGGACATCCTGTATGCTATATCAAAATAAAGGCATAACAGATAACACCACAGGTGATGGCTGTGGCAGGTGCAGAAGAATCTTCAACTGCTGTGGTGGCAGGTAAGGCTGTATTTGGAGTGGCTACAGCAGGGGAATCTGTGGAGCATGTCCTCAATTTGGCCGGTATTCTAGGGCCTTCCTCCAAATATTTTCTTAAATGATCAGCGTTGACCTTATACACAGGCTTTCCATCTGTGCTGACAAGGTCAATACTTGTCCCCTGAATTTTTGTTATGCAAAATGGACCAAGGAAGTCAGGGTCAAGCTTTCCCCCTTTTCTTTGCTGACTACGGACATTTCGCCGCCACACCATGTCCCCCACCTGCAGAAATTGAGTTTTTGGCCAGTTTTTTGCTGCCTAGGTAATTTGATGAGCCTTTTCTTGATTTTTTTGTACAATGGCTAATATTTTCTCCTGCCGTTGTAGATCAAACATCACTTCTTCCTCTGTGTATAGCTCCTCAAAAGACTTATCAACCTGTGGCAGAGAAGAAACGGATGCTAGACATACACTGTAGTACTGGCAAATTGAGATTGAAGTCTTACACAAGGGAGGAATACTGCATAGATGGAATTGAAATGTAGATGAATGAGAGTTAACCTGGAAGTTCTCTGCAACCTCAGAAGGGAATCGCGCCTCCCTTCCGAACATGAGGAAGTATGGCGAAAATTTTGTGGTGATTTGTTTTTTGGTGCGTAGGCCGAACATAACTGCGTCCAAATAATCATCCCAATCGTTCGCCTTGTCTTTCACGAGCTTCCCCAGGGCTCTAAACAATCATTTCATAGAAACAACATAGATGCTCTAAAAGTTTGGAATATTTTGGGTGAAACTACGACTTAATGGAAAAAATATCTAACAACTATAATTCTAATAATTAACAAAGCTATAATGACATGTTTTTTTTTTTTTTTTTTACCTCTGAATGCTAGAGTTGAGTCTCTCCACCAACCCATTTGTCTGGGGGTGGTATGGAGCACAAAGGCTCCTTTTAACCCCCAAAAGCCGGCAAACCTCTGTGTTGATCTGTAAAAGTAGTTTGTAATTTAAGGCTTCAAGTACTTTCACATGTTTAGTCCTTTTAAACCATCCATCCATCCATCTTCTTCCGCTTATCCGAGGTCGGGTCGCGGGGGCAGCAGCCTAAGCAGGGAAGCCCAGACTTCCCTCTCCCCAGCCACTTCGTCCAGCTCCTCCCGGGGGATCCCGAGGCGTTCCCAGGCCAGCCGGGAGACATAGTCTTCCCAACGTGTCCTGGGTCTTCCCCGTGGCCTCCTACCGGTCGGACATGCCCTAAACACCTCCTTAGGGAGGCGCTCAGGTGGCATCCTGACCAGATGACCGAACCACCTCATCTGGCTCCTCTCGATGCGGAGGAGCAGCGGCTTTACTTTGAGCTCCCCCCGGATGACAGAGCTTCTCACCCTATCTCTAAGGGAGAGCCCCGCCACCCGGCGGAGGAAACTCATTTCGGCCGCTTGTACCCGTGATCTTGTCCTTTCGGTCATAACCCAAAGCTCATGACCATAGGTGAGGATGGGAACGTAGATCGACCGGTAAATTGAGAGCTTTGCCTTCCGGCTCAGCTCCTTCTTCACCACAACGGATCGATACAGCGTCCGCATTACTGAAGACGCCGCACCAATCCGCCTGTCGATCTCACGATCCACTCTTCCCTCACTCGTGAACAAGACTCCGAGGTACTTGAACTCCTCCACTTGGGGCAAGATCTCCTCCCCAACCCGGAGATGGCACTCCACCCTTTTCCGGGCGAGAACCATGGACTCGGACTTGGAGGTGCTGATTCTCATCCCAGTCGCTTCACACTCAGCTGCGAACCGATCCAGTGACAGCTGAAGATCCTGGCCAGATGAAGCCATCAGGACCAAATCATCTGCAAAAAGCAGAGACCTAATCCTGCAGCCACCAAACCGGATCCCCTCAACGCCTTGACTGCGCCTAGAAATTCTGTCCATAAAAGTTATGAACAGAATCGGTGACAAAGGGCAGCCTTGGCGGAGTCCAACCCTCACCGGAAACGTGTCCGACTTACTGCCGGCAATGCGAACCAAGCTCTGACACTGATCATACAGGGAGCGGACCGCCACAATCAGACAGTCCGAAACCCCATACTCTCTGAGCACTCCCCACAGGACTTCCTGAGGGACACGGTCGAATGCCTTCTCCAAGTCCATAAAGCACATGTAGACTGGTTGGGCAAACTCCCATGCACCCTCAAGGACCCTGCCGAGAGTATAGAGCTGGTCCACAGTTCCACGACCAGGACGAAAACCACACTGTTCCTCCTGAATCCGAGGTTCGACTATCCGGCGTAGCCTCCTCTCCAGTACACCTGAATAGACCTTACCGGGAAGGCTGAGGAGTGTGATCCCACGATAGTTGGAACACACCCTCCGGTTCCCCTTTTTAAAGAGAGGAACCACCACCCCGGTCTGCCAATCCAGAGGTACTGCCCCCGATGTCCACGCGATGCTGCAGAGTCTTGTCAACCAAGACAGCCCTACAGCATCCAGAGCCTTAAGGAACTCCGGGCGGATCTCATCCACCCCCGGGGCCTTGCCACCAAGGAGCTTTTTAACTACCTCAGCAACCTCAGCCCCAGAAATAGGAGAGCCCACCACAGATTCCTCAGGCACTGCTTCCTCATAGGAAGACGTGTTGGTGGGATTGAGGAGGTCTTCGAAGTATTCCCTCCACCGATCCACAACTTCCGCAGTCGAGGTCAGCAGAACACCATCCACTTGGGTTCAGATCCGGGCGGCCATTCTTCCCAATCACGCCTCTCCAGGTTTCACTGTCGTTGCCAATATGAGCGTTGAAGTCCCCCAGTAGAACGAGGGGATCACCCGGGGGAGCACTCTCAAGTACTCCCTCGAGTGAATCCAAAAAGGGTGGGTACTCTGAGCTGCTGTTTGGCGCGTAAGCGCAAACAACAGTCAGGACCCGTCCCCCCACCCGAAGGCGGAGGGAAGCTACCCTCTCGTCCACCGGGTTGAACTCCAACATGCAGGCTCTGAGCCGGGGGGGAACAAGAATTGCCACCCCAGCCCGTCGCCTCTCACTGCTGGCAACGCCAGAGTGGAAGAGAGTCCAGCCCCTCTCGAGAGAACTGGTTCCAGAGCCCTTGCTGTGCGTCGAGGTGAGTCCGACTATATCCAACCGGAACTTCTCTACCTCGCGCACTAGCTCAGGCTCCTTCCCCCCCAGCGAGGTGACGTTCCACGTCCCAAGAGCTAGCTTCTGTAGCCGAGGATCGGACCGCCAAGTGCCCTGCCTTCGGCTACCGCCCAGCTCACATTGCACCCGACCTCTATGGCCCCTGCTATGGGTGGTGAGCCCATTGGAGGGGGGGCCCACGTTGCCTCTTCGGGCTGTGCCCGGCCGGGCCCCATGGGGACAGGCCCGGCCACCAGGCGCTCGCCATCGTGCCCCAACTCCGGGCCTGGCTCCGGAGGGGGGCCCCGGTGACCCGCGTCCGGGCGAGGGAAATCTGAGTCTCGGTTCTTGCATTTCCATAGAAGTCTTCGAGCTTCGTCCTTTTAAACCTCACAATTTAAGTCAAGCAGTATTCTATCAACAATATTATAGTCATCAATCGTATCAGTGAGAAGTACAACACAATAATTCTAAACTAAATCATAAGTTTGTGTATCTTACATCAAACAAAAAGGTATATGCATACATTGTTGACAAATTCTTTGCCTTGGTCAGTCAGGATTCTTTGCGGAACCTCAAACTGATGGAAAAATTTGAGGATGCACCCTGTCACTTCTTCTGCTGTTTTAGATTTTAGGGCATATGCCTGTGCCAATCTGGTGCAGTAATCTACCATCACACAAATGTATTGGTTGCCTAGCTGTCTTGGTCTTCACCAGCCTGCCTATGAGGTCCATTCCGACCAGCTCGAAGGGGTATTTGGTCTTGAAGAGAAGAGTGGAGAACAATGTTAGCGTGGAGTAAACACACAAAAACTCACACAAACACAGGGAGAATTATAGCTGCTGTGAGGCAATGGTTCGGGGACATGAAAATTTAGGCAACGTTTGCATATTCTTCACAACTAGTTTGACTTTGGTAGTCTCAAATGATTGACCTATAAACAGCGAGGCCTTATCCCTGCCAGAGTTTGAATAGGGCCACCTTTTTATGGGAGATTGCAGTGCTAGCCACCCCACCTCTCGCCAAGGATACATGCTGTGTAATTAAAATGCAAAAGGTGAAGTTCACCTTGATTGGCTTGAACTCTGTGCCTGCCTTTAGGTCAATCCTGCCCTTCTGTTGACAGGATGTGCATTCAGACACCTGAGTATAAAAAACATTGATCAATACAAAATATTTAACGGCTTAAAAGTTATGTCAGTATGGGTATGTGCAGAGTTTGTTATTTAATTGTTTGACAAAGGGAAATGGGGTATATAGGGCAAAATGGTAAAGACTATTTGATATATACTTGGGAATCAAAATGTTTATTACAGCAATGAAGGCCAAAATATCTGAATTGTTTGACATTCAGAATTTTTTTTAAATTGCTGTATTATTGTTAATGTTTTTATGACGAGCCAGCAGACTGTCCTTCAAAGTGGACAGTCATAAGTGCCCTTTGTAAATAAAATGATGGACTGTATTCCATTTATTTCTGACAAGGCAGCAGTACCTTTTGGTAAGACAGGCAAGACATGTTGTAAGGGCAAAAATGAGGAAAAACCAAATCTTACCCATTTTTCAATGTCACACCTCATGGAGGGCCAGTAACATCTCTTGGAAATTGCATCCCTTGTTTTGATCTGGCCACAATGTGCGCCAATGTCACTTGAGTGGAACTCTCTAAATATGGCATCTGCTTCAGCTGCCCCACACACCACTTTAACTTTCAGCTCTTTGGCCGATCCTTTGTGGTGGAGGTAATATAGCTTGCCATCTATGACAAATCAAAGCATGAATTGAAAGCTTATTTCTTACAATGAAAAGTAATACAGTGAAATACAAATATCTCTGATTTGAAATCCAGAGATTGCAGCAATGGTATTTGTTTATTGTAGAAATTTCAATGCTTTACTTGCTGTACTCACACCTAACAAAGTGAGCGGCCTGATTCAATACAAATTAAATGCAAAACTCACAAATGGCGTGGGGGCAGTGTATATTCATTCATGAAGGATCTATGTATATTAAGATGTACTCTTAGACTATTAAATTCATAAAATGAAAACATGGCTCCGAGACCGTTCATTTATTAATCAAAAAAACAATACACATGAGTAAATCTGCGACAAAAAATATCTTATCCATCACACAATCAACTCAGAGGATATGGGCAGGGCCTCAAAGGGTCAATATCCGATGAGGCAGAGAACTGCCATCAACCCAAAATATACAGAAAGGGTTTTTTGGAACAAAAAAAGGAAATTAACATTACTTTCACTTTTTCTTAAATTTTCCATGGATTTAGGTTAAAAGGTGTACAATTTCAGACACCATTTATGCACCTGAGTAAAGTTGCGCCGCATTCTCGTGCTAGGTGAGAGTCCATCTTAAGTTTGAAAATCTACAAACACTGAACACTGTTGCCCTCTGTGTTTTAGAATTTTGATTTCTATTTACTGTTTTAATTGGTTTCACCCTTAAAATTGTTTTTAATCATATTTATTTTATCCATCCATCCATCCATTTCCTACCGCTTATTCCCTTTTGGGGTCGCGGGGGGCGCGGGAGCCTATCTCAGCTACAATCGGGCGGAAGGCGGGGTACACCCTGGACAAGTCGCCACCTCATCGCAGGGCCAACACAGATAGACAGACAACATTCACACTCACATTCACACACTAGGGCCAATTTAGTGTTGCCAATCAACCTATCCCCAGGTGCATGTCTTTGGAATTTTATATTGTTTTTATATTTGGTTTATATGTATTTATTTTTATTTTTTGTTTTTTATTCAGTCATTGGTGGAGCTCAGGATAGTATTTGAATGTTGTTTTTAATATTGTTGTGCAGCACTTTGGAAACATTTTGTTGTTTAAATGTGCTATATAAATAAAGTGGATTAGATTGGATTGGATTGAATTATGCTGTAGTATAATGTAAAACTGTAAATTTAGAAAGGGAATGCTTTGTTTTTCTTTAAATACATTAACACCATCACATTTTGTTATAATAATACTAAGTCGTTGAACCTCTTGAGGCAATTTGGCATTTGTTGGGATAGTCATCAAGTGCGATGCTAGGTACCATAACTTGCCTTCCACAATGTAGTTACTTTTCTTTTCAGGTTGAAGCTCTCGTATTTTTTGGAATTTGGTGGTACTTTCCCTTCGGTAAGGTATTCCACCAATTCTCTATAGGTGCTTGATTCCATGATTTAGATTGGAGTCAAAATCCGCTAATAAATTGGAAGGTGGGCTTCAAACTGGATAAAGCCAAATGTTTCAAGTACCTTGGTATGGCGCCACCTCCTGTTAATAGTGTGAAATGCCATAAGCTTACGCCTAGTTGGCTGGGCAAAACGCCGACGGGCTTATCGGAAAATGTAACCCTAGCATTTGACAACCAAACAATTACACAAGGCGAATCAGTAAAGAATCTGGGTATTATCTTGGACCCAACTCTCTCGTTTGAATCACACATTAAGAGTGTTACTAAAACGGCCTTCTTTCATCTCCGTAATATCGCTAAAATTCGTTCCATTTTGTCCACTAGCGACGCTGAGATCATTATTCATGCGTTTGTTACGTCTCGTCTCGACTACTGTAACGTATTATTTTCGGGTCTCCCTATGTCTAGCATTAAAAGATTACAAATGGTACAAAATGCGGCTGCTAGACTTTTGACAAGAACAAGATAGTTTGATCATATTACGCCTATACTGGCTCACCTGCACTGGCTTCCTGTGCACTTAAGATGTGACTTTAAGGTTTTACTACCGTATTTTCCGCACCATAAGGCGCCCTGGGTTATAAGCCGCGCCTTCAATGAACGGCATATTTCAAAACTTTGTCCACCTATAAGCCGTCCCGTGTTATAAGCCGCATCTAACTGCGCTAAAGGAATGTCAAAAAAACAGTCAGATAGGTCAGTCAAACTTTAATAATATATTAAAAACCAGCGTGATATGGGCGCGCATGGAGTCGTATATCAACATGGACGGAGCTGCGTGAAAAAAGCCACCCGGCCTCTTCGCATAAAATTACCTTAACCACTCGCTCATCTTTTCTTCATCCATCCATCCTTTCGAGTTAGCTTTTATGATGACGCCGGCTGGAAAGGTCTCTTTTGGCAAGGTCTTCCTTTTGAATATCACCATGGGTGGAAGTTTCTGGCCATTAGCATGGCAAGCTAGAACCACAGTGAAGGATGACTTCTCATTCCCTCCATCCATCCATCCATCTTCTTCCGCTTATCCGAGGTCGGGTCGCGGGGGCAGCAGCTTAAGCAGGGAAGCCCAGACTTCCCTCTCCCCAGCCACTTCGTCCAGCTCCTCCCGGGGGATCCCGAGGCGTTCCCAGGCCAGCCGGGAGAGATAGTCTTCCCAGCGTGTCCTGGGTCTTCCCCGTGGCCTCCTACCGGTCGGACGTGCCCGAAACACCTTCCTAGGGAGGCGTTCGGGTGGCATCCTGACCAGATGCCCGAACCACCTCATCTGGCTCCTCTCGATGTGGAGGAGCAGCGGCTTTACTTTGAGCTCCCCCCGAATGACAGAGCTTCTCACCCTATCTCTAAGGGAGAGCCCCACCACTCGGCGGAGGAAACTCATTTCGGCCGCTTGTACCCGTGATCTTGTCCTTTCGGTCATGACCCAAAGCTCATGACCATAGGTGAGGATGGGAACGTAGATCGACCGGTAAATCGAGAGCTTTGCCTTCCGGCTCAGCTCCTTCTTCACCACAACGGATCGATACAGCGTCCGCATTACTGAAGACGGCGCACCGATCCGCCTGTCGATCTCACGATCCACTCTTCCCCCACTCGTGAACAAGACTCCGAGGTACTTGAACTCCTCCACTTGGGGCAAGATCTCCTCCCCAACCCGGAGATGGCACTCCACCCTTTTCCGGGAGAGAACCATGGACTCGGACTTGGAGGTGCTGATTCCCATCCCAGTCGCTTCACACTCGGCTGCGAACCGATCCAGTGAGAGCTGAAGATCTTGGCCGGAGGAAGCCATCAGGACCACATCATCTGCAAATAGCAGTGACCTAATCCTGCAGCCACCAAACCAGATCCCCTCAACGCCCTGACTGCGCCTAGAATTCTGTCCATAAAGGTTATGAACAGAATCGGTGACAAAGGGCAGCCTTGGCGGAGTCCAACCCTCACTGGAAACATGTCCGACTTACTGCCGGCAATGCGGACCAAGCTCTGACACTGATTATACAGGGAGCGAACTGCCACAATAAGACAGTCCGTTACCCCATACTCTCTGAGCACTCCCCACAGGACTTCCCGGGGTACACGGTCGAATGCCTTCTCCAAGTCCACAAAGCACATGTAGACTGGTTGGGCAAACTCCCATGCACCCTCAAGGACCCTGCCGAGAGTATAGAGCTGGTCCACAGTTCCACGACCAGGACGAAAACCACACTGTTCCTCCTGAATCCGAGGTTCGACTATCCGGCGTAGCCTCCTCTCCAGTACACCTGAATAGACCTTACCGGGAAGGCTGAGGAGTGTGATCCCACGATAGTTGGAACACACCCTCCGGTTCCCCTTCTTAAAGAGAGGAACCACCACCCCGGTCTGCCAATCCAGAGGTACCCCCCGCGATGTTCACGCGATGTTGCAGAGTCTTGTCAACCAAGACAGCCCCACAACATCCAGAGCCTTAAGGAACTCCGGGCGAATCTCATCCACCCCCGGGGCCTTGCCACCGAGGAGCTTTTTAACTACCTCGGCAACCTCAGCCCCAGAAATAGGAGAGCCCACCACAGATTCCCCAGGCCCTGCTTCCTTATAGGAAGACGTGCTGGTAGGATTGAGGAGGTCTTCGAAGTATTCCCTCCACCGATCCACAACATCCGCAGTCGAGGTCAGCAGAGCACCATCCCCACCATACACGGTGTTGACACTGCACTGCTTCCCCTTCCTGAGGCGGCGGATGGTGGTCCAGAATTGCTTCGAAGCCGTCCGGAAGTCTTTTTCCATGGCCTCCCCGAACTCCTCCCATGTCCGAGTTTTTGCCTCCGCGACCGCTGAAACCGCACACCGCTTGGCCTGTCGGTACCTGTCTGCTGCCTCAGGAGTCCCATGAGCCAAAAGAACCCGATAGGACTCCTTCTTCAGCCTGACGGCATCCCTCACCGCCGGCGTCCACCAACGGGTTCTAGGATTACCGCCACGACAGGCACCAACTACCTTGCGGCCACAGCTCCAATCGGCCGCCTCGACAATAGACATTGTCCACTCGGACTCAATGTCCAGCACCTCCCTCGTGACATGTTCAAAGTTCTTCCGGAGGTGGGAATTGAAACTCTCTCTGACAGGAGACTCTGCCAGGCGTTCCCAGCAAACCCTCACAATGCGTTTGGGCCTGCCAGGTCTGTCCGGCATCCTCCCCCACCATCGCAGCCAACTCACCACCAGGTGGTGATCGGTAGAAAGCTCCGCCCCTCTCTTCACCCGAGTGTCCAAAACATGAGGCCGCAAATCCGATGACACAACTACAAAGTTGATCATGGAACTGCGGCCTAGGGTGTCCTGGTGCCAAGTGCACATATGGACACCCTTATGTTTGAACATGGTGTTTGTTATCGACAATCTGTGACGAGCACAAAAGTCCAATAACAGAACACCACTCGGGTTCAGATCCGGGCGGCCATTCTTCCCAATCACACCTCTCCAGGTTTCACTGTCGCTGCCAACATGAGCGTTGAAGTCCCCCAGTAGAACGAGGGAATCACCCGGGGGAGCACTCTCCAGTACTCCCTCGAGTGAATCCAAAAAGGGTGGGTACTCTGAGCTGCTGTTTGGCGCGTAAACGCAAACAACAGTCAGGACCCGTCCCCCCCACCCGAAGGCGGAGGGAAGCTACCCTCTCGTCCACCGGGTTGAACTCCAACGTGCAGGCTTTGAGCCGAGGGGCAACAAGAATTGCCACCCCAGCCCGTCGCCTCTCACTGCCGGCAACGCCAGAGTGGAAGAGAGTCCAGCCCCTCTCAAGAGAAGTGGTTCCAGAGCCCTTGCTGTGCGTCGAAGTGAGTCCGACTATATCTAGCCGGAACTTCTCCACCTCACGCACTAGCTCAGGCTCCTTCCCCCCCAGCGAAGTGACGTTCCACGTCCCAAGAGCCAGCTTATGTAGCCGAGGATCGGACCGCCAAGTGCCCTGCCCTCGGCTGCCGCCCAGCTCACATTGCACCCGACCTCTATGGCCCCTGCTATGGGTGGTGAGCCCATTGGAGGGGGGACCCACGTTGCCTCTTCGGGCTGTGCCCGGCCGGGCCCCATGGGGACAGGCCCGGCCACCAGGCGCTCGCCATCGTGCCCCACCTCCGGGCCTGGCTCCAGAGGGGGGCCCCGGTGACCCGCGTCCGGGGGAGGGAAATCTGGGTCCTTGGTTTGTGTTCTTCATCGAGGTCTTCGAGCTGCTCTTTGTCTGATCCCTCACCTAGGACCAGTTTGCCTTGGGAGACCCTACCAGGGGGCATAGAAACCCCCGGACAACATAGCTCCTAGGATCATTGGGACACGCAAACTCCTCTACCACGGTAAGGTGGCAGCTCAGAGAGGAGCTCTTCTCATTCCCTGTGGTGCGAATATTCACCGTACGTGCTCCCGTTGTATCCACAGTGCGGTTCACAGGAATATCAAAAGTCAGTGGAACCTCGTCCATGTTGATAATGTTCTCTGGCCGGATCTTTTTTTCAGCTATCTTGTTTTTACAATATGCACGGAAAGTAGCCAGCTTTTCTTGGAAGTCTTTAGGCAGTTGCTGTGAAATAGTAGTCCGTGTGCGGATGGAGAGATTGCGTCTTGGAAACCTGTCGCTTAGTAGGAGCCATTTTGTGGTCTTTACAGATGTAAACACACAAAGGAAATGAAACGTAATATCTGCGCGCTTCTTCTTCTTCTACGCGGGCGGGTGGTTGCTTACAGTAGAAGAAGAAGCGCTTCCTGTTCTATGGGGGCGGGTGCTTACCTTGGCGGTTGCTTGCGTAGAAGAAGAAGCACTTCCTCTTCTACGGGAAAAAAAGATGGCGGCTGTTTACCGTAGTTGCGAGACCGAAACTTTATGAAAATGAATCTTAATATTAATCCATATATAAAGCGCACCGGGTTATAAGCCGCACTGTCAGCTTTTGAGTAAATTTGTGGTTTTTAGGTGCGGCTAATAGTGCGGAAAATACGGTACTTACGTATAAAATACTACACGGTCTAGCTCCGTCCTATCTTGTCGATTGTATTGCACCATATGTCCCGGCAAGAAATCTGCGTTCAAAGAAATCCGGCTTATTAGTGATTCCCAGAGCCCAAAAAAAGTCTGCGGGCTATAGAGCGTTTTCTATTCGGGCTCCAGTACTATGGAATGCCCTCCCGGTAACAGTTAGAGATGCTACCTCAGTAGAAGCATTTAAGTCCCATCTTAAAACTCATTTGTATACTCTAGCCTTTAAATAAACCCCCCTTTTAGACCAGTTGATCTGCCCTTTCTTTTCTTTTCTCCTCTGCTCCCCTCTTCCTTGTGGAGGGGGGCACAGGTCCGGTGGCCATGAATGAAGTGCTGGCTGTCCAGAGTCGGGACCCGGGGTGGACCGCTCGCCTGTGCATCGGCTGGGAACATCGGCTGGGAACATCTCTGCGCTGCTGACCCGTCTCCGCTCGAGATGGTGTCCTGCTGGCCCCACTATGGACTGGACTCTTACTATTATGTTGGATCCACTATGGACTGGACTCTCACAATATTATGTCAGACCCACTCGACATCCATTGCATTCGGTCTCCCCTAGAGGGGGGGGTTACCCACATATGCGGTCCTCTTCAAGGTTTCTCATAGTCATTCACATCGACGTCCCACTGGGGTGAGTTTTTCCTTGCCCTTATGTGGGCTTTGTACCGAGGATGTCGTTGTGGCTTGTGCAGCCCTTTGAGACACTTGTGATTTAGGGCTATATAAATAAACATTGATTGATTGATAGTGCGTCCTGATTCTGGGGGTCCAAATGAGAAAAAGTGTATGGAGATGAAGGGAGGGGGTGTGTAAAAAGGGCAGGAAATGGTAATTGAGGTGCCTGGCTTAAGAATAGGGAACATACAGCCAAAACAAACAGAACAACCGCATGTGCATGTATAGCCTTATCTATATTGGAAAATGTATGTGTGTGAGAGAGAATCAACAGCTGATACAATGGACTCATACTATAATGAAAGCAAATCATTGATTTCCAAAATATGTGTAATTTATTAATGCTGAAATTCTGACAACTGACGTTTCAGCATTAAGGATAGTTTACGCCATTTACGCAAGCGTTCTTCTTCTCCTCCTCTTTGGGCTTGTCGTTTAACAATCAAACAAACGCCATGGGAACATCGCCCCCTGGAGTTACAAATTCCGATGGGTAACAGATTTCGGTACAACACCGGGAACGAACCGCAGCCCGCTGCATCCCACCGTGACAAATGACTGAGCTATGTGACGTCATTTCTTGTGATGTCACACAGGGCATTTCTTGTCGGGACGGGATTCGTTCCCAGAAATTCGAATAAAGAACCAACTCTTTTTCTTTACTATAGTGGTCTCGATAACGGGTACCGGTTCTCAAAAAGGGATTCGAGTCCGAGGACTCGGTTCTTTTCTTTTCGAACAACAAGGAAAATTGGGATCGAGCATCATCCCTATTCAGGAGTGCCTAATTTTTTTGACTTGACCTCCTCCAGGGCTGCAGACCTGTTTAATGACGCTCGCTTGTAATAAAGCAACTTTTTGTTCAGCAAATAGTCTCCGACGTCTCTTTTGATCCAGCCGCACTGCCGTACTGCCCTCCTGCCCGGGAGGGGGTGACAAGACCAGAAATACACTTCAGTATCGCTCAAGATGAACAGAGAACACAGGAGAAAGCATTAGACACCCCTTACATGGCCATGTAGTACCCCCACGCAGGCTCCGATCCAGAGCCAGTTTTGTGCAGACAACCAAACAAGTAGCAAGGACCAACATCTGGGAAGATGATTGGCAAAGAAATGGCACACAAACTCTTAAAGGCCTACTGAAACCCACTACTACCGACCACGCAGTCTGATAGTTTATACATCAATGATGAAATCTTAACATTGCAACACATGCCAATACGACCGGGTTAGTTTACGAAAGTGCAATTTTAAATTTCGCGCAAAATATCCTGCTGAAAACGTCTCGGTATGATGACGTCAGCGTTTGACGTCGCGGATTGTTGAGGACATTTTGGGACAGCATGGTGGCCAGCTATTAAGTCGTCTGTTTTCATCGCAAAATTCCACAGTATTCTGGGCATCTGTGTTGGTGAATCTTTTGCAATTTGTTCAATGAACAATGGAGACAGCAAAGAAGAAAGCGGTAGGTGGGAAGCGGTGTATTGCGGCCGACTTCAGCAACACAAACACGGCCGGTGTTTCATTGTTTACATTCCCGAAAGATGACAGTCAAGCTTTACCATTGGCCTGTGGAGAACTGGGACAACAGAGACTCTTACCAGGAGGGCTTTGAGTTGGATGCGCAGACACTGTACCGTGAGTACGCTTCCAAACATTTGATCGCTTGTCCGTACGTGCGGGCCGCTATGTGCATGTCACGTACGTAACTTTGGGGACTTTGGGGAAATATATGTGCTGTATGAACTTTGGGGAGGTGAACGGTACTTTGGGCTGTGGGATTGAGTGTGTTGTGCAGGTGTTTGAGTTGCATTGGCGGGTTATATGGACGGGAGGGGGGAGGTGTTTGTTATGCGGGATTAATTTGTGGCATATTAAATATAAGCCTGGTTGTGTTGTGGCTAATAGAGTATGTGTTTATTTACTGTTTTAGTCATTCCCAGCTGAATATCAGGTCCCACCCGCCTCTCACAGCATCTTCCCTATCTGAATCGCTCCCACTGCCCTCTAGTCCTTCACTCTCACTTTCCTCATCCACAAATCTTTCATCCTCGCTCAAATTAATGGGGAAATAGTCGCTTTCTCGGTCCGAATCGCTCTCGCTGCTGGTGGCCATGATTGTAAACAATGTGCAGATGTGAGGAGCTCCACAACCTGTGACGTCACGCTACTCGTCTGCTACTTCCGGTACAGGCAAGGCTTTTTTATCAGCGACCAAAAGTTGCAAACTTTATCGTCGATGTTCTCTACTAAATCCTTTCATAAAAAATATGGCAATATCGCGAAATGATCAAGTATGACACATAGAATGGACCTGCTATCCCCGTTTAAATAAGAAAATCGCATTTCAGTAGGCCTTTAAATAGCTCGACAGAGGAATCACACCAGCGGAAAGCCTCGCTAATGGCCAGGACTTTGGCTTGACAATAAGTGAAGTGACCTATAATTTATATAGCACTTTCTCTCCAGAGAAAAAAAAAATCATTATCTATATCTTCAAGCTACATTTAAACCAGTGAGGGTGGCACTGAAAGCGGGTGGGTAAAGTCTTCCCAAAGACTGTGACTAGAATGTCAGAAGTGGGAATCGAACCTGTAACCCTGAAGTTGCTGGCACGGCTGCTCTACCAACGGCACCACGTTTATCTTTTTTGTGATTATACATTTGGCCAGCAGGTGTTTTCTTGTGCCGAAGCACGCATGGAACTTCGAGAAATTCTCGAACCAATTGGCTCAAGTGGTTCAATGCCTCCTGAGGTTACATCCGACCATCACGAGGTTGGAGTAAGATTGGCTCGGTCTTGACTCATGAAGGAACGAACAAGCCAGAAGCAGGTGCAAGCAATCAGTATAAATAGGGGAACGGTGATTGCAGCCAGGATCCTATAATGCCATGGCAACTAATGAGAGGGAAGAAAGCCGAGAGAGCAGACTGGCCAAGGAAAAGCAAGCAGGTAGAAAGCCGGAAAGTAACTGTGATGAATTATAGCGTGTACCATTTTCTTATATGATTGTAAAGTAGCACGTTTTTGTATTTTGCCACAGTTATCCTTTAGAGCAGTGGTCCCCAACCTTTTTGTAACTGCGGACCGGTCAACGCTTGAAAATGTGTCCCATTTTTTGTCATAAAAAAATACAATCATGTGTGCTTACAGACTGTATCCCTGCAGACTGTATTGATCTATATTGATGTATAATGTAGGAACCAGAAATATTAATAACAGAAAGAAACAACCCTTTTGTGCGAATGAGTGTGAATGAGTGTAAATGGGAGAGGGAGATTTTTTGGGCTGGTGCACTAATTGTAAGTGTATCTTGTGTTTTTTATGTTCATTTAATAAAAACAAAACAAACAAACAAACAAAAATATATATATATATATTTTTTTTAATTTCTTGCGGCCCGGTACTTGGGGACCACTGCTTTAGAGGATTATCCTATTAAGAATAATATGCCCTTATATTGCTTCTGGGGCAGAAGTCCATCACAGTTTGTCCAGAGAGTGGGGGCTTTTGCCCCCAGTACATTGAGGAACTTAAGGGATAGCAGCAGTTCGATTTTAGGAGGAAGTGTAAACACAATAACGACATCTGGCAGGAAGCCCTCACAAGTAGGAGTAGAGGATAGGGGTCGTAGGTCACCCGACTCAAACCGATCACAGGAAATAGGCTGACTGGCCAAGCAACAAACTGGGTGTTGTCCAGACTGAGCGGCCCCAAGGCTAGAACAACAAAGAGTAACTGTCTTCGTGTAAAAGGTATTTAAGGACAATTGTCCAAGAAGACAGCAGAAGAGTGATCAGGCACACACTCTTTCTCCTGGAAGCTGCAGTTCCAGATTGAGGCTCGCTGAAACAAATAAAGCTTTTTGTTCGACGATTCCTCGTTGGTGTCTTCTCGGCTCATCACACACCACACAGTCACTCTGTCCTGGGAGAGTGGCATGGCCATCAAATATACAACATAACAAATCTGATGGATTCTTTGACAGTTAATTTGAAAATGTAAAGTTCCCCCACGTAAACATACTCCCACACAAACAACTGTCACGCCCATCAGGAAGAAGATGCTGTTGTAGAATGAATACACAATCACCATGGCGACATGTAAACAGACAATCATTGCCTGGATTGAACGGGCTTTGCAATCGTTTTTAAATGGATTTCAACAAACATTCATGACATTCACAAAATCCATGTTCCATTATTTTCGCGGAGCCAAGAAAAACAAGGCGTCACGGCGAAATCCCCCTCATTAGTAATAAGCTCGCTTTCGTTTCAGACTTTTGCCTAACTTATGCTGGGTAAGCATGGACGCAGGCTGGAAGGGAGAATATGAAATAGGGAAATGTGTGTAAAAAAAAATACTTGAAGGGGTCATTTTGATTTTCCTAACGTGGAAAAAACTTCCTTGTGGTCTAAATCAGTGGTCCCCAACCTTTTTGTAACTGCGGACCGGTCAATACTTGAAAATTTGTCCCACGGACCGGGGGGGTATGGTATTTTTTTTATTTTTTTGACATGAAAAAAAATACAGTCATGTGTGCTTACGGACTGTATCCCTGCAGACTGTATTGATATATATTGATATATAATGTAGGAACCAGAAATATTAATAACAGAAAGAAACAACCTTTTTGTGTGACTGAGTGTAAATGGGGCAGAGAGGTTTTTTTGGGGTTGGTGCACTAATTGTAAGTGTATCTTGTGTTTTTTTTGTTGATTTAATTTATTAAAAAAAAAAAAAAATAATAATAATTTTTTTAAAATTTGTGCGGCCCGGTACAAATGGAACCACGGACCGGTGGTTGGGGACCACTGGTCTAAATGACATGTAATGGTTAGTGCTTGGGTCAAAGGTTTTCATAGATTATGATATACAGACCATCTTCAGAATGTGCTGTCTTGTGGGCGGTCTTATTTACGTACCAAAGCCCTCCTCTAGGCCAAGCCCCCTTCGACTGTGTCTTTACCCCGTCAGCCATGTTATACTTTCTTCCATATAGAGGTTAAAAAAAACAACTTTATAAAAACGATGGACTCATGCAAAGCTCTTCAGGTAAACCTCTACATATGTAACGGGTATAAGAAATACTTTTATTATTTGAGTGAAGATCCTGCTAAGGTATGTATATTGTTTTATCATGCAATGAGATGTCCAATTGCGCCATCTGCTGGTACCTAAAAGTCTATAATGGGGGACGGCGTGGCGCGGTAGGGAGAGTGGCCGTGCCGCCAACCTGAAGGTTCCTGGTTCAATCCCCAGCTTCTACCAACATAGTCACGTCCGTTGTGTCCTGGAGCAAGACACTTCACCCTTGCTTCTGATAGGTTGTGGTTAACGCCTTGCATGGCAGCTCCCGTCATAAGTGTGTGAATGGGTGAATGTGGAAATAGTGTCAAAGCGCTTTGAGTACCTTGAAGGTAGAAAAGCGCTATACAACCCATTTTACCTTTTTTTTTTAAACCACTATACAATCACACATTAAGTATACTGTTAAAAAACATTGTCTTAAGTCACATCTTTAATGGAATTTCATATAATTGTAAAAATATTAAGATGTTATGTACTTGAGCAGACTACCTGCACTGTGCTAATGACATCAAAACCAGTGGTGGTGCTAACCACATATTGTGTGAATGTGTGTGTGTGTGTGTTTGTGTGTGTGTGTGCGTTCTGATCACTCATTGCAGCTACCAGTAAAGAACCACATCATCCAATCCAGCCTGTGTGTGGTTTTCGTGGTGAACGGGTAAACAGCAGTTACACATACATAGAGATATACACTGACTTAATTAAGGCAACATACGTTACTATTGGTGCATTCCAGGCCCGGCCCTAACCAATCTGGCGCCCTAGGCAAGATTTTAGGTGGCGCCCCCCCACCTCGGCAGTGAAGTGTATATACTCACAAGAAACCCAATAGCTTTGTCTTTGATTTTTTTTTTTTTTACTTACAACTATACCTAATATATAAAGGGGTGGAAAAGTGACTATTGCCTGCAGGGCAAACATTAGCTAACCAGAAGGCAATAACAATGTAAACAAAAAACACCTGCTTAAAAGATCTAATACAAATGTCCCTGAGGAATGTAACATGAGTACTGTAATTACCTAACGTTACATTATTATTTTCCATAACAATTTAGCCCCCTCCACAATATTAACCCGACGTTAAAACAGAACTAGCTATTTATTGATTAGCAATTGCCGAATCATGTAACATTAGCTTAATGCTAAAAAGCCAGGTTACTATCACATTCTGTAACAGACAAATAATTTCATGTAGGCTAACGTTACCTACCTGCTACCTCTGTCTTTTCTCGTTTCTCCTCCTCTTCTTTTCTCTTTTTTCTTCCCTGGGCACCTGACAGTTTTGGCCGTTTTGACATCTTGTGTTGATTTTTTGATGTGGTGACGTCCAAAAAGAGTCATGATACGGGAAGGGAGGGGGCGCACTGTGCGGCGGGGGGTAGGGAGGGGGGGGGAGGGGGATTTGTAATTTTGTAACAAATAATATTTCTATTAAATAGGCTTTACTTTGCATTTTAATTAACGTGGGATTATTTTTTGTATTTAGAAATAATAGTACCAACTTTTTTTTTTTTTTTTTTTCTCCAACATTTGTGGCACTGGCGTGGCGCCCCCTGATGGACGGCGCCCTTAGCATTTGCCTATACGGCCTATGCCACGGGCCGGCCCTGGTGCATTCCATTTAGATTGGAAGTCAGAGCTGGGAATGACGTCACATCCTTCATTCCAGCGTTCCAGTTACAAGTCGGAAAACAAGTTGGTCACCTCCATGAAAACTATACTCGCGCTTGCTCTGTTCGAACTACTACAACTACTGTACAAATATTTGATTCTTCTGCAGTATTTTAACACAGTGGCTGAAGAGGAAGAGGATGCACAAATATGTAAAATGTAGCATATTTCTTTTCCAGATTTTGTTCTTTAGTATTGTTGTATATTTGTTGGTCCTGTGATGGGTGATGAGCCAAGAAGACGTCAACGAGGAATCGTCGAACAAAAAGCTTTATTTGTTTCAGCGAGCCTCAGACCGGAACTGCAGCTTCCAGGAGAAAGAGTATGGATTACGGATTACTCTTCTGCTGTCTTCTCGGACAACTGTCCTTAAATACCTTTTACACAAAGACAGTTACTCTTTGTTGTTCTAGCCTTGGGGCCGGTCAATTTGGACAATACTCAGTTTGTTTGTACAAATGCAGACAACACCTGGGTTTTGTCACATGGAGTCGGGTGACTTCAAACCCCTGATCTCTACTCCTACCTGTGGGGGCTCTTACCAGATGTCGTTATTGTGTTTACACTTCTTCCTAAAATCCAACTGCTGCTATCCTTTAAGTTCTCCAATGTCCTGGGGGCAAACACCCCCACTCTCTGGACGAGCTGTGATGGACTTCTACACCCAAAGTAATCTAAGGTCATATTTCCATAATATAATAATCCCCTAAAAGATTCTGTGACCAAATACAAATGCATGCTAGTCAACAATCATACAAACCCCGTTTCCATATGAGTTGGGAAATTGTGTTAGATGTAAATATAAACGGAATACAATGATTTGCAAATCCTTTTCAACCCATATTCAATTGAATGCACTACAAAGACAAGATATTTGATGTTCAAACTCATAAACTTTATTTATTTTTTTGCAAATAATAATTAACTTAGAATTTCATGGCTGCAACACGTGCCAAAGTAGTTGGGAAAGGGCATGTTCACCACTGTGTTACATCACCTTTTCTTTTAACAACACTCAATAAACGATTGGGAACTGAGGAAACTAATTGTTGAAGCTTTGAAAGTGGAATTCTTTCCCATTCTTGTTTTATGTAAAGCTTCAGTCGTTCAACAGTCCGGGGTCTCCGCTGTCGTATTTTACGCTTCATAATGCGCCACACATTTTCGATGGGAGACAGGTCTGGACTGCAAGCGAGTCAGGAAAGTATGGTGTCTGTTGCCGTCACCTCCCCTTAGTAAATCATAACAGTAGTGTGTGCTTTGTATTACCTGGCCGACGAGGGAAGACTACAGAAAACATTGAATGCTTTTGGACTGGCAAAGCAGACTGTATCAGTTATTGTCCGCCATGTATGTCGCGGGCTCAACTTCTAGGTCCAGAGCAGGGGTCACCAACGCAGTGCCCGCGGGCACCAGGTCGCCCGTAAGGATCAGATGAGTCGCCCGCTGGCCTGTTCTAAAAATAGCTCAAGTAGCAGCACTTACCAGTGAGCTGCCTCTATTTTTTAAATTGTATTTATTTACTAGCAAGTTGGTCTCGCTTTGCTCGACATTTTTAATTCTAAGACATAAAACTCAAATAGAATTTGAAAATCCAAGAACATATTTTAAAGACTTGGTCTTCACTTGTTTAAATAAATTCATTTATTTTTTTACTTTGCTTCTTATAACTTTCAGAAAGAGAAAAAATACAACCTTAAAAATGATTTTAGGATTTTTAAACACATATACCTTTTCCCCTCTTAAATTCCTTCCTCTTCTTTCCTGACAATTTCAATCAATGTTCAAGTAAATTTATTTTTTTTATTGTAAAGAATAATAAATACATTTTAATTTAATTCTTCATTTTAGCTTCTGTTTTTTCGACGAAGAATATGTGTGAAATATTTGTGTTACCCACATATGCGGTCCTCTCCAAGGTTTCTCATCGTCATTCACATCGACGTCCCACTGGGGTGAGTTTTTCCTTGCCCTTATGTGGGCTCTGTACCGAGGATGTCGTTGTGGTTTGTGCAGCCGTTTGAGACACTTGTGATTTAGGGCTATACAAATAAACATTGATTGATTGATTGATTGATTGAAAAACGAATGGACAATGAAGGTGAAGGCAAAAGAGTGAGGAGTGTCCTGACCAGATATCTAGATCCCTAGATTGATTGTTGTAAAATTTTCTTTGTCACATTGTTTACTTTTACATGTTTATTAAAGATTTGATTAATTTATGATGGTGTGATTCACTACAATAGGGGTCCACAGTACACTGGATTCCAGTTAATTGAAATATCACAACACTGGATATTGTTCAGATAAGGTTAAATTTAAGAACTTGCCCACAAAGCAACACTGGTTGAGACTATGACGTGCACATTTTCCGCGCATGCGTATTAGGTTGTGTTGTGCTGGTGGACGGAGGGAGGGAGGGAGTCTTAAACGGTGGCGTTGTTGTGTGTGTGGACACGGATAAGGTTAGGTCGGATTTACCCTGGATAACCTTGTCCGGCTTAGCTAAACGGGGCCTCACATCCGTGGAACTCTTGGCCACTGGCGTTAAAGTCACGTTTCGCCACAAAACTGAAAAAGTGGCTTAAGGAAAATCAGAAGTGTGAGCACTAGAACTGGGTGTAATATGGACAAATGGGGCCAATTATTTTTAATGTATTTTTATTTTGTACTTGTCTTAATCTTTTTGTGTGTGTTTTTCACTTTTCTCAACTTTTCTTTAAAAAAGCCTAACCAGGGACGAGGATTGCAAATTAGCCTGTGGCCAGAAGTCTTATGTACTTTGACATCGGTTACCTACGGGGTGGCAATGTTTCATTGTACTGTCTCTGTCAAATAAATAAATACATGTTCAGGGCCTCTGACTTCTACACATGGCAGGAGAAGATGGGTGACGGCAGCTTGCTTGAAGACAGTGCCTACATTGGACATGCATTCCCTTTTGTCATCACTCCTAAGCATGACAATGGAGCGCTATCTGGGGCTGACGAGCTGACGAACTTTGGGATCAGCCGTGGGAGGGTGAAGCCTCCAAGCCTTTGGAAGGATGAAGTGAAAGTGGAGGCATCTACGAGATCTACAGAATACTTGGTGCAGTAGTGATGTCATGCGCAGAAGTCATTGCAGACCTAAACAAGTAGACAACACACTTTAATAGAATAGAATGACAGTTATTAATAGGGGTGTCAAAAACGATTTTCAATAAAAAATCTGTTTTTGATTGTTATTTCTCCTGAAATGCCTCAGACTGGAAGTGGTGAGAACGGCGGAAAAGATCATCAAGACTCCTCTTCCTCCTATCCAGGAGATCGCAAAAAGCCGCTGCCTGACCAGGGCTCAGAAAATCTGCAAAGACTCCTCCCACCCCCACCAAGGACTGTTTTCACTGCTGGACTCTAGAAAGAAGTTCCGCAGCCTCCGAAGCAGAACCTCCAGGTTCTGTAACAGCTTCTTCCCTCAGGCCGTAAGACTCTTGAACGCATCATAATTAAATTCAATTATCCCCCCAACTCCCCCCAAAAAGGATTAACTCGCTGGAATAAAAAAGACAATATAACATACATCCATAAATGTGGACGCATGTGAAAAAGTGCAATATATTTATCTGTACAGTAATCTATTTATTTATTTATATATATTTATTTATTTTATATATATATTATATATATTATTTATATATATTTATTTATTTATTTATATATGCACCTTATTGCTTTTTTATCCTGCACTACCTAGTCTAGTCTAGTCTATTTTTAATTTTAATTAAATCTTTTAATCTGTCCAGTCCAGTCACTCAGTCAAAACCTCCGGCTAGGAACTCGAAAATTCCAACTTCTCCGTGCAGCAAAGTCTCAAATTCCAAACTGCTCGCTTGGAGTATGTTGGGAAAAAGGCAAGACTAGAGATGTCCGATAATATCGGCCTGCCGATATTATCGGCCGATAAATGCTTTAAAATGTAATATCGGAAATTATCGGTATCGTTTTTTTCACTATCGGTATCGTTTTTTTTTTAAATCAACATAAAAAACACAAGTTACACTTACAATTAGTGCACCAACCCAAAAAAACTCCCTCCCTCATTCACACTCATTCACACAAAAGGGTTGTTTCTTTCTGTTATTAATATTCTGGTTCCTACATTATATATCAATATATATCAATACAGTCTGCAAGGGATACAGTCCGTAAGCACACATGATTGTGCGTGCTGCTGGTCCACTAATAGTACTAACCTTTAACAGTTCATTTTACTCATTTTCATTCATTACTAGTTTCTATGTAACTGTTGTTATATTGTTTTACTTTCTTTTTTATTCAAGAAAATGTTTTTAATTTATTTATCTTATTTTATTAATTTTTAAAAAAAGGACCTTATCTTCACCATACCTGGTTGTCCAAATTAGACATAATAATGTGTTAATTCCACGACTGTATATATCAGTATTGGTTGATATCGGTATCGGTTGATATCGGTATCGGTAATTAAAGAGTTGGACAATAACGGATATCGGCAAAAAGCCATTATCGGACATCCCTAGGCAACACTGTTTTATAAACATCAGCGCCATCCCTTCATGGTTTGAATTCACATCTTTGTGACTTAAGGGGATCTCAAACACACAAAAATGGGGACCATCAGGTAAGAAAAGTTGGTCTTGCATAATTTTTTTAAAGAATATATTTACAATGAACAAGGTAACATTCATGTAACATCATACACTTGTCATGAATTAGTACCGTACTTTTTGGACTATAAGGCCCACTTAAAATCCTTTCATTCTCTCAAAACTCGACAGTGCGCCTTATAACCCGGTGCGCCTAATGTACGGTATAATTTTGGTTGTGCTTACCGACCTCGAAGCTATTTAATTTGGTACATGGTGAAATGATAAGTGGGACCAGTAGATGGCAGTCAAACATAAGAGATACGTGTAGACTGCAATATGATGGCAGTCACACTTAAGAGATACGTGTAGACTGCAATATGACTCAAGTAAACAACACCAACATTTTATATGTTCCATTGAAAATATAGAACATTACACACGGCGCTCAAAAATCCATCAAAATGTTTTAGTACGACTTTGGTAAGCTATGAAGCCGCACCGCTTGATAGCTTGTACTGTGCTTCAACATACGAGTATTATTATGGTGTGTGTATAAGGTAGGACATATTATCTGGCGTTTTGTTTTGCAATATTATGCAAAAGCAACTTTTCTTACCTTCTGGTACCTCCTGATCTGTATTTGGGATCTGCATAAGCTATGAAGCCGCACCGCTTGATGGATTGTCGGCGCATTAAACATACAAGTATTATTATGGTGCGTGTATAAGGACTGCAAAATGGCACCTACTAGCAGACATATTACTTGGTGTTTTGTTTCACAATATTATGCAAAACCAACTTTTCCTACCTTTTGGTACCTGCTGATGTGTATTTATGATCTGCATAAGTCCTGAAAATCGATAAGCTTCTTCTTTCTCTCTATCTTCTTGTTATGGGACATTAATCTTCCGCTGTTGCCATTTCTAATATAAAGTAGTGTAACGTTCTTACTTATATCTGTCAGTAAACTCCCCATGAAAGCGCTAAAACATACCGGTGTAATGAGTTTACATTATTCACCCAAGGAACTTTAGTTATTAGAGAGTTCCGGTTGGACGGTTTTTCCCGACCATAGGGCGCACCGTATTAAAAGGCGCACTGCCGATGAGCGGGTCTATTCAGGCCTTTTTTTGTACAAAAGGCGCACCGGATTATAAGGTGCATTAAAGGGATCATATTATGATTTGTTTCTAAATTGAAAACACTTCCTTTTGTGGGCGGTCTTATTTACGTGGCTCACCTTCGATAGCGTCTTCTCCCCGTCATCTTTGTTGTAGCGGTGTAGCGTGCAAGGACGGGAGTGGAAGAAGTGTCAAAAGATGGAACTAACTGTTTTAATGACATTCAGACTTTACTTCAATCAATAACGGAGCAGCATCTCCTCATCCGTGGCTCACTAATGCAACAACAACGCCGGAAATGTGTCCCGTGAAAAAACGTCCGATTGGAAGATAGAGAAAAATAAGAAGCTTATGACTACAGCTTCAGCACGGACTGCAATCGCAGACGCACGCACATTTTCAGGACTTATGCAGAACCCAAATACACATCAGCAGGTACCAAAAGCTAAGAAAAGTTGGTTTTCGATAATGTTGCGAAACAAAACGCCAGATAATATGTCTGCTAATAGGTGCCATTTCGCAGTCCTTATACACACACCATAGTAATACTCGTATGCCGACAATCCATCAAGCGGTGCGGCTTCATAGCTTACCAAAGTCGTACTAAAAACATTCTGACAGATTTTTCAGCGCCGTGTGTAATGTTCTATATTCTCAATGGAATATTTGAAAGTTTTGGTGTTGTTTACTTGAGTCATTTTGCAGTCTCTTATGTATGACTGCCATCTACTGGTCACCTGTATCATTACATCATTTACCAAATAAAATTGCTTCGAGGTCGGTAAGCACAACCAGAATTATGCCGTACAGGAAAGGCGCTCCGGGTTATAAGGCGCACTGTCGATTTTTGAGAAAATGAAAGGATTTTAAGTGCGCCTTGTAGTCCAAAAAATAGGGTAAATGCCACAAACAAAAAAAAAAAAAAATAATAATAATACCTGGGATTTATATAGCGCTTTTCTAAATACCCAAAGTCGCTTTACATGTGTGTGTGTGTGTGTGTGTGTGTGTGTGTGTGTGTGTGTGTGTGTGTGTGGAGGTGAGTTTTTAGGACATGGGCAAAATTATTAGCCCACATAAGACACAATCCAGAGTCATGACATGAACAAAGACAAACTTCATTATTTATTCTGTAAGATTGGCTGTCCAAATAGAAATCTGAAAGTGCTTTGTAATTGTGTGAATGCTGGAGAGCCAAAGCTGAACTGAAACGCTGTACAGAAAAAAAAAATTCAGCAAAATCAGGAATGTTTTGGAATGTGGGAAACAGGCTGAAATGTATTTTACTTATGAATAAGAAATAGAAATTGTTTGTGTAGAGTAACTTTTTAAAATGCCTGGAGGCAGGACGGGTGATATTATGGCATGTTGCTTCTCTCTGTGACAGGCAGCCCTACAATTGTCTGACAATACGTGTCCAAATATCCTCTGGTCATCTCCCATCGTGGATTCTATCTCAGTTGCATGGACTGAAATAGAGCCAAGTGACGTTTTCGGTCTGTACTCCAACTGCAAAAAAACCATTTATAAACAAAGAAACAAAAGAAAGTAGGGCCTTTTGTTGAGTGAAACGTTGTAGATTTAGCCATTTGTCCATAGTTCTTTCACCATTTGCCTTGTATAAAACACATCAAGAGACTTAGGTCAATAGGTGAATTTATTTTAGGAACCAATGGTAGAAAATGAATGGTTCCAATACATTACCTTTTGATCAAATGTCCACTCATGTCACGTACCAGCAGGGGCACTTTTGCAGACTGCCTGGGACACAATTTGTTAGGGGGGTAAAATACACTAAATATTTAACATCTTTATTATTAAAAGTGCTAAACTTCATATAAAGTCTGCTATTCTTAATCCAATGTTTTCCTTATTTTAGTATCGATAAAATCGATCGATTCCCTTTTAAAATGATCGTGGATCGATACCTATCACTTGGAAGGCAAACTTGTCGAGCACAGATTGATATACTTGATATTTAGGAATATAAATCGTTGTTACTCCCTAAAAATAAGTGATAAACCAAATAAATTACATACATGTACCATATTTTTCGGACTATAAGTCGCAGTTTTTTTTTCATAGTTTGGCCGGGGGTGCGACTTATACTCAGAAGCGACTTATGTGTGAAATTATTAACACATTACCGTAAAATATCAAATAATATTATTTAGCTCATTCACGTAAGAGACTAGACGTATGAGATTTCATGGGATTTAGCGATTAGGAGTGACAGATTGTTTGGTAAACGTATAGCATGTTCTATATGTTATAGAAGTTATTTGAATGACTCTTACCATAATATGTTACGTTAACATACCAGGCACGTTCTCAGTTGGTTATTTATGCCTCATATAATGTACACTTATTCAGCCTGTTGTTCACTATTCTTTATTTATTTTAAATTGCCTTTCAAATGTCTATTCTTGGTGTTGGGTTTTATCAAATAAATTTCCCCAAAAAATGCAACTTATACTCCAGTGCGACTATATGTTTTTTCCCTTCTTTATTATGCATTTTCGGCAGGTGCGATTTATACTCCAAAAAATACGGTATATATATATATATATATATATATATATATATATATATATATACATATATATATACATACATATGTCCTGGGCATGACGTTAAAGTGCATCCGGCAGTGGAGGCTCCTCTATGGCAGGGGTCACCAACGCGGTGCCCGCGGGCACCAGGTGGCCCATAAGGACCAGATGAGTAGCCCGCTGGCCTGTTCTAAAAATAGCTCAAATAGCAGCACTTACCAGTGAGCTGCCTCTATTTTTTAAATTTGATTGATTTACTAGCAAGCTGGCCTCGCTTTGCTCGACATTTTTAATTCTAAGTGAGACAAAACTCAAATAGAATTTGAAAATCCAAGAAAATATTTTAAAGACTTGGTCTTCACTAACTGACAAAGAAACAGATAGCAGATTTGGTGTCCAGTTCAAAGTGTGACATGATTTATTTAAAAATTTGAGAGTTGACTTTTGTATTTTACATGAGTTATTATTTGTACAAACCTGGTGCAAAGTAATTCATGATTTGTTAAAAAATGTTAGTGGCTAGCTAGTTAAAATGGGACATTGTGATTTCACAAGACTGTCTTAGAAGTGATCATTTGAAAATGTTCAATTTGAAAAATGTGCACTTAGAGAAAATATAAAAATAAAGTGTTGCATATTGATATTTATCTGTTTCTATAGCCAGGACCGGAGTTGGGGCACGATGGCGAGCGCCTGGTGGCCGGGCCTGTCCCCATGGGGCCCGGCCGGGCACAGCCCGAAGAGGCAACGTGGGTTCCCCCTCCAATGGGCTCACCACCCATAGCAGGGGCCATAGAGGTCGGGTGCAATGTGAGCTGGGCGGCAGCCAAAGGCAGGGCACTTGGCGGTCCGATCCTCGGCTACAGAAGCTAGCTCTTGGGACGTGGAACGTCACCTCGCTGGGGGGGAAGGAGCCTGAGCTAGTGCGTGAGGTAGAGAAGTTCCGGTTGGATATAGTCGGACTCACCTCGACGCACAGCAAGGGCTCTGGAACCACAGCAGCTCAGAGTACCCACCCTTTTTGGATTCACTCGAGGGAGTACTTGAGGGTGCTCCCCCGGGTGATTCCCTCGTTCTACTGGGAGACTTCAACGCTCATATTGGCAACGACAGTGAAACCTGGAGAGGCGTGATTGGGAAGAATGGCCGCCCGGATCTGAACTCGAGTGGTGTTTTGTTATTGGACTTTTGTGCCCGTCACAGATTGTCCATAACGAACACCATGTTCAAGCATAAGGGTGTCCATATGTGCACTTGGCACCAGGACACCCTAGGCCGCAGTTCCATGATCGACTTTGTTGTTGTGTCATTGGATTTGCGGCCTCATGTTTTGTTCACTCGGGTGAAGAGAGGGGCGGAGCTTTCTACCGATCACCACCTGGTGGTGAGTTGGCTGCGATGGTGGGGGAGGATGCCGGACAGACCTGGCAGGCCCAAACGCATTGTGAGGGTTTGCTGGGAACGTCTGGCAGAGTCTTCTATCAGAGAGAGTTTCAATTCCCACCTCCGGAAGAACTTTGAACATGTCACGAGGGAGGTGCTGGACATTGAGTCCGAGTGGACCATGTTCCGCGCCTCTATTGTCGAGGGGGCTGATTGAAGCTGTGGCCGCAGGGTGGTTGGTGCCTGTCGTGGCGGTAATCCTAGAACCCGTTGGTGGACACCGGCGGTGAGGCATGCCGTCAAGCTGAAGAAGGAGTCCTATCGGGTTCTTTTGGCTCATGGGACTCCTGACGCAGCGTACGGGTACCGACAGGCCAAGCGGTGTGCGGCTTCAGCGGTCGCGGAGGCAAAAACTCGGACATGGGAGGAGTTCGGGGGAGCCATGGAAAACGACTTCCGGACGGCTTCGAAGCGATTCTGGACCACCATCCGCCGCCTCAGGAAGGGGAAGCAGTGCACTACCAACACCGTGTATGGTGAGGATGGTGTTCTGCTGACCTCGACTGCGGAAGTTGTGGATCGGTGGAGGGAATACTTCGAAGACCTCCTCAATCCCACCAACACGTCTTCCTATGAGGAAGCAGTGCCTGAGGAATCTGTGGTGGGCTCTCCTATTTCTGGGGCTGAGGTTGCTGAGGTAGTTGAAAAGCTCCTCGGTGGCAAGGCCCCGGGGGTGGATGAGATCCGCCCGGAGTTCCTTAAGGCTCTGGATGCTGTGGGGCTGTCTTGGTTGCCAAGACTCTGCAGCATCGCGTGGACATCGGGGGCGGTACCTCTGGATTGGCAGACCGGGGTGGTGGTTCCCCTCTTTAAAATCAAATCAAATCAAATCAACTTTATTTATAAAGCAAAAGGGGAACCGGAGGGTGTGTTCTAACTATCGTGGGATCACACTCCTCAGCCTTCCCGGTAAGGTCTATTCGGGTGTACTGGAGAGGAGGCTACGCCGGATAGTCGAACGTCGGATTCAGGAGGAACAGTGTGGTTTTCGTCCTGGTCGTGGAACTGTGGACCAACTCTATACTCTCGGCAGGGTCCTTGAGGGTGCATGGGAGTTTGGCCAACCAGTCTACATGTGCTTTGTGGACTTGGAGAAGGCATTCGACCGTGTCCCTTGGGAAGTCCTGTGGGGAGTGCTCAGAGAGTATGGGGTTTCGGACTGTCTGATTGTGGCGGTCCGCTCCTTGTATGATCAGTGTCAGAGCTTGGTTCGCATTGCCGGCAGTAAGTCAGACACATTTCCGGTGAGGATTGGACTCCGCCAAGGCTGCCCTTCGTCACCGATTCTGTTCATAACTTTTATGGACAGAATTTCTAGACGCAGTCAAGGCGTTGAGGGGATCCGGTTTGGTGGCTGCAGGATTAGGTCTCTGCTTTTTGCAGATGATGTGGTCCTGATGGCTTCATCTGGCCAGGATCTTCAGCTCTCACTGGATCGGTTCGCAGCTGAGTGTGAAGCGACTGGGATGAGAATCAGCACCTCCAAGTCCGAGTCCATGGTACTCGCCCGGAAAAGGGTGGAGTGCCATCTCCGGGTTGGGGAGGAGATCTTGCCTCAAGTGGAGGAGTTCAAGTACCTCGGAGTCTTGTTCACGAGTGAGGGAAGAGTAGATCGTGAGATCAACAGGCGGATTGGTGCGGCGTATTCAGTAATGCGGACGCTGTATCGGTCCGTTGTGGTGAAGAAGGAGCTGAGCCGGAAGGCAAAGCTCTCAATTTACCGGTCGATCTACGTTCCCATCCTCACCTATGGTCATGAGCTTTGGGTCATGACCGAAAGGACAAGATCACGTGTACAAGCAGCCGAAATGAGTTTCCTCCGCCGGGTGGCGGGGCTCTACCTTAGAGATAGGGTGAGAAGCTCTGTCATCCGGGGGGAGCTCAAAGTAAAGTCGCTGCTCCTCCACATCGAGAGGAGCCAGATGAGGTGGTTCGGGCATCTGGTCAGGATGCCACCCGAGCGCCTCCCTAGGGAGGTGTTTAGGGCACGTCCAACCGGTAGGAGGCCACGGGGAAGACCCAGGACACGTTGGGAAGACTATGTCTCCCGGCTGGCCTGGGAACGCCTCGGTATCCCCCGAGAAGAGCTGGACGAAGTGGCTGGGGAGAGGGAAGTCTGGGCTTCCCTGCTTAGGCTGCTTTCCCCGCGACCCGACCTCGGATAAGCGGAAGAAGATGGATGGATGGATGGATGTTTCTATATATATTTATTGTGAGAAATCATTAAGATGATCAGTGTTTCCACAAAGATAAATATCATTAATTATTAATAATAACAGAGTTAAAGGTAAATTGAGCAAATTGGCTATTTCTGGCAATGTATTTAAGTGTGTATCAAACTGGTTTCCCCTGCGATGAGGTGGCGACTTGTCCAGGGTGTACACCGCCTTCCGCCCGATTGTAGCTGAGATAGGCTCCAGCGTCCCCCCCCCCGACCCCAAAGGGAATAAGCGGTAGAAATGGATGGATGGAAACTGGTAGCCCTTCGCATAAATCAGTACCCAAGAAGTAGCTCTTGGTTTCAAAAAGGTTGGTGAACCCTGCTCTATTGGGGTCTTGGGGCACTAGGAGGTTAACCCCTTTACTACTGTTACCCCAGGTGGCCCTTGGCAAAGGTCTAGTACCTGACTGCTACCTAGCCAGGGATACGGTGAAGACCTCAACGGCGGAGCAGGCGTAAGACGGTAGATTTAAGAACTACCAGAACGGCTGCGATGGCGGAGGAAGGCTGCAGCAGAAAAGGGTCCCCAGTCGTCTTGGACTCCATGCCACTGGACCCTGACCCGATTCTGTCAAGGATCGTGTGGTGACTGTCTGTGCACCAGTCTCCCCACGTAAAACTAAGACACGCACAGGCATCCTCCATAAAGGGATACACCCCTACCAGGAGGATCGTCATACTCGTTCGAGTGACCGCCGATAATAATAATATGCATAACTTTGGACACAGCCTTCTCATTCAATGCGTTTTCTTTATTTTCATTGTAGATTGTCACTGAAGGCATCAAAACTATGACACCTGTGAAGTGAAAACCATTTCAGGTGACTACCTCTTGAAGCTCATCGAGAGAATGCCAAGAGTGTGCGAAAAAGTAATCAGAGCAAAGAGTGGCTATTTTGAAGAAACTAGACTATAAAACATGTTTTCAGTTATTTCACCTTTTTTTTGTTACGTACATAACTCCTCATAGTTTTGATGCCTCCACTAACAATCTACAATGTAAATAGTCATGACAATAAAGAAAACGCATTGAATGAGAAGGTGTGTCCAAACTTTTGGCCTGTACTGCATATGTGTGTATACACTGAATGTTGGCTGACAGCTCAGTGAGGTATTACTGAAGTGATCTGTGTTTGTAAGGTGAAGGGAGCCATTAGTGAGGGCTGACAGCCAGTGTCAAGCGACCGATCCATTCCCCAAGGGGACAGCAGAGATGGGGTTATAATTGTGGCAAGTTTGTGTGTGTACCACTTTTGACACGTATCCGATAAAAATTGAGCAATGGAAAGTTATTTTTATAAAAAATCTTGAGGCAAAAATATTATACATTCTATTATTAAGTACATGAAGAAGACACATTTTATGTATACATTGATTATGATTGCCCATGACAGTTATTAGGTTTTTGTACTTTGTTTTATATCCTGTCCGGCGCTCCTACTTTCAGTTTCCACTTCCATTTCTCCTCTGGTGTTAGAGTTGGCACACTCACCTGTCTTTGATTGACAATCCGGACACATCAGTCCCTGGTTGCCAATCCGGAAGCCTCTTAAGTCAGCCTCGTCAGTAAGACGGGGCTGTATAATTGTTTTCCTTTGAACCTCGTCCGAAGTTCACGGGCATTCAATGGTGGTTTCCGGCCTTGCAGTGATTTCTCCAGATTCTCTGAACCTTTTAATGATATTACGGACCGTAGATGGTGAAATCCCTAAATTCCTTGCAATAGCTCGTTGAGAAATGTTGGTCTTAAACTGTTCGACAATTTACTCACGCATTTGTTCACAAAGTGGTGACCCTCGCCCCATCCTTGTTTGTGAATGAATGAGCATTTCATGGAGGCTGCTTTTATACCCAATCATGGCACCCACCTGTTCCCAATTAGCCTGTTCACCTGTGGGATGTTCCAAATAAGTGTTCGACGAGCATTCATCAACTTTCTGAGTGTTTTTTGCCACTTGTGCCAGCTTTTTTTAAACATGTTGCAGGCATCAAATTCCAAATGAGCTAATATCCATCCATCCATTTTTTTACCGTTTATCTTTTTCGGGGTGGCGGGGGGTGCTGGAGCCTATATCAGCTACAATCGGGCGGAAGGCGGTGTACACCCTGGACAAGTCGCCACCTCATCACAGGGCCAACACAGATAGACAGACAACATTCACACTCACATTCACACACTAGGACCAATTTAGTGTTGCCAATCAACCTATCCCCAGGTGCATGTCTTTGGAGGTGGGAGGAAGCCGGAGTACCCAGAGGGAACCCACGCAGTCACGGGGAGAACATGCAAACTCCATACAGAAAGATCCCGAGCGCAGGATCGAACCCAGGACCTTCGTATTGTGAGGCAGACACACAAACCCCTGTTACACTTTGCAAAAAAAACGTTATTTTTTTTACATTTAATTTAATTTTTTATTTTTTTGTGCAAATGAGCTAATATTTGCAAAAAATAACGTTATCCAGTCCGAACGTTAAATATCTTGTCTTTGCAGTCTATTCAATTGAATATAAATTGAAAAGGATTTGCAAATCATTGTATTCTGTTTTTATTTACCATTTACACAACGTGCCAACTGCACTGGTTCTGGGTTTTGTAAATAAAGTGGAATTTTTAAAATGTTCCCTCACCAAACAACGTTGTAGCACAAGAGCAACACACATAATAAAGAATACAAATGTTTATGTATATAAGAAGTATAAATAAAATGTGTAGACAAAATCATACTACCCTGCCTATTGTGTGTATGCTTAAACTTCTTTAAAAATTTAAACCATAAAAGTGAATCCAAATGAAAAAAAAACAAAAACTAATCCAATTTCTGCTGTTTACATTGACTCATTTTCTAGTCCAGTTGGGTGACGCTGTAATGCATGTGCACAAAACTGCTCCCAAATGAACGGCTTATGACTGCAAATCACTCGTTCACTTAAAAAAATATGTTTAAAAGACTTTGTATGCAAACGTCACATTATTAGAGGACACACATTTTAGACTTTTTTTTAGACTTCCTTTTTATTGGCATTCAAATTTGAACTTTACAGCACAGATAAAACGAAATTTCGTTACATAAGCTCATGGTAGTGCAGGATAAAAAAAGCAATAAGGTGCATGTATAAATAAATAAATATATATAAATAATATATAAATATATATATAAAATAAATTAATATATATAAATATATATATAAATAAATAGATTACTGTACAGATAAATACATTGCACTTTTTCACATGCGTCCACGTTTATAGATGTATGTTATATTGTCTTTTTTATTCCAGCGAGTTAATCCATTTTGGGGGGAGTTGAGCGGATAATTTAATTATGATGCGTTCAAGAGTCTTACGGTTTGAGGGAAGAAGCTGTTACAGAACCTGGAGGTTCTGCTTCGGAGGCTGCGGAACCTCTTTCTAGAGTCCAACAGTGAAAACAGTCCTCGGTGGGGGTGGGAGGAGAAATGAATAGGTTGTAACACAAAATGAATTTGACTTGAGAGCGAGAGAGACATTCAAGGCCATGGTCATTGTATGTAAGCTGACTTAGACTTAGACTTAGACAAACTTTATTGATCCACAAGGGAAATTGTTCCACACAGTAGCTCAGTTACAAAGGATAGAAAGGGTACGGATGGAAAGGATAATGCAGGTATTAAGTAGACTAAAAATGTACCATAGTAGCAATACAAAATATCAAATATATATAATATTCACATATTATATATACAGTATATAATATATACTGGTATATTATATTATATTTTTATATAATATATACAATATATAACAAATCCCAATTACCATGTACTGTCAGTACGTGGACTATGGCGGCGCAAATTACTGCGCAGATTGCTTTCCCAGGATGCAAAACAACTAGACTGGACTTGGCTTGAAGGCAAATACATCTTTTATTTTTACACTAACAAAAGAAACAAAAGTCGCGCACAAGGCGAAAGTACAAACTTGGCTAAGAAAACAAAACTAGCACTTGGTCAAAAACTATGGACGTGAAACAAATAAACACTTACTGTGACATGAGCAGAACAAAAACTTACGTGGCATGGCAAGAAGCATAAACGATGGAATAAGCAGGGCATGAAAATGACAGAGGTAAACAGAGTTAATGTCGCCAGGCCGACCAACAGAAAAAGACAGGCTTTAAAAAAGAGTGACATGATTGGTGACAGGTGTGTGAGTCCAAACATGGAACAGGTGAAACTAATGGGTAACCATGGAAACAAGACAAGGGAGTGAAAAAGCAGGAACTAGAAAGAGTCCAAAAACCAAAAAGAACATAACTTAAACAAAACATGATCCCAGACATGACATGTACAATATTACAGTATATGTAACAGCTTCAGCAAAAAAAAAAAAAAAAGGGCAGCATAAAATAGAGAGTAGATCCAGCAGAAAATATACACTATAAAGTAAATACTTGAACTGTAGATTCAAACGTGTTTCTTGGCTTCTGCTCGGGCCAAGAATGTGTTAAATATTTCTGATATTATTGCCAGTTCTTTTTTATATTCGTCAATTGTTGTATTTGTTCTTTTTTTGACACCCACCTATTGCACAAAAAGGCAATGGTATCTGCCAATCCATCTTTTTCCAGCCATTTCCTGCCTTCAGAAATAATGGCATCAATCTCTGCGGAGAAATCCGTCCTGATAAAATGTCACTCAAATGCATTCACATGCAAACTTGGTGATAAATACAAAAGCATGGCAAGACTCCCTCACACACGTTCCCCTTAATACACACACATACACATACACCAAAAGCCTGTATTTGTCCTGATAAAATGTCAAGCCAGGAGCAAAATGAACTTTAATGACTTTCAGCCTCTGCTAATGGCAAAATAAATCCTGAATTAGGAAGCCTGCATGCGGTCTTTGTCTCACAACTTGCATGTGAACACACACACACACACACACACAGACAGACACACACACACACAAACACACCCAAACACACACACACACACACACACACGAAAAAAACCTTCAAACATTAGGTCAATGTCCCATGGTAGGCTACACTGGGTTCATTCAGGAGTCATAAAGAATGCTTCAAGGTTCTGCTGTTACCTTTGTAGAAACTCTATAGTGCCAACTAATGATTAGTTGTGCAGAAATGCATCAAACACACACACAACACACACCTTGTTCACGCACACTCATCATGGACATGATTGTTGGTTCAAGTTTTCAAGGAACTTTATTGTCACACCATCATGATTTAAATGAGGCATTATTTTGCAGGGTGCAATAATTAAGTACATATTCAAGTATTTTTAAAAGCAAGAATTGGCTGAACATGTTTGAATGTATTCATTTCTCTCATTTACACAGGGTGTATACATACTGGCCCAAATGTATTTGCATTGTACACAACTCAAAACCAGTGAAGTTGGCACGTTGTGTGATTCGTAAATAAAAACAGAATACAATGATTTGCAAATCCTTTTCAACTTATATTCAATTGAATGGACTGCAAAGACAAAATATTTAATGTTCGAACTGAGAAACTTACATTTTTTTTTGTGCAAATAATCATTAACTTAGAAATTAATGGCAGCAACACATTGCAAAAAAATTGGCACAGGGGCATTTTTACGACTGTGTTACATGGCCTTTCCTTTTAACAACACTCAGTAAATATTTGGGAAATGTGGAGACCAATTTTTGAAGCTTTCCCGGTTGAATTATTTCCCATTCTTGCTTGATGTACAGCTTAAGTTGTTCAACAGTATGGGGTCTCCGTTGTGGTATTGTGCTTTACACCACTGCATCCCACGCTTTGCATTGGACTTGGTGATGTATGACTTAGATGCAGCTGCACTGCCATTGAAACCCATTCCATGAAGCTCTCTGCGTACTGTACGTGGGCTAATTGGAAGGTCACATGAAGTTTGGAGCTCTGTAGCAACTGACTGTGCAGAAAGTCTTTGCACTATGCACTTCAGCATCCGCTGACCCCTCTCTGTCAGTTTACGTGGCCTACCACTTTGTGGCTGACTTGCTGTTGTTCCCAAAATCTTCCATTTTCTTATAATAAAGTTGACTTTGGAATATTTAGGAGCGAGGAAATTTCACGACTGGATTTGTTGCACAGGTGGCATCCGATGACAGTTCCACGCTGGAAATCACTGAGAGCGGCCCATTCTTTCACAAATGTTTGTAGAAACAGTCTCCATGCCTAAGTGCTTGATTGTATACACCTGTGGCCGGGCCAAATGATTAGTACACCTGATTCTCATCATTTGGATGGGTGCCCAAATACTTTTGGCAATATAGTGTATGTCCTCCGCGCACGGAAAATCTATGTAGGCCACAAAAATCCAAATCCAACCTAAACTCTGAACAAAATAAACACATACCTATTTACTCTTTGCCATTTTCAACAAGTAGTCACAACAAATAAAAGAATGAGGATGTCAGCCGAGACATTTTAAGGGGAAGAAGGAGGTCTGCATCAATAATCATTTTATTGAGCAAAACTGATTACTGTCGGCCGTAACCACACCAAAACAACATTAGCAACAACTAACAAAACTTAAAAGTATGCTAGCCTTTCACCTGTTAGCTTAACGCTAACATTTTATGGTAGCATTTGGGGGAATTTTTGACGTCTTCTACCTAATAATCATGGATTTAGTTACAGGGTGCCATCTTAGAAGTAGCCCTGTGACCGCCCGAATGCAGCTGAGATAGACTCCAGCACACCCCGCGACCTCAAAAGGGACAAGCGGTAGAAAATGGATGGATGGATGGATGGATCTTAGAAGTATACTCGCTATTCCCCTGTTATCATGCTACTGTTAGCATGCCAACAGTTTATGCTAGCATTTGATCTAATTTTGTACTTTTTAACCCAAAAATCATGGATTCCGACATAAAAAGATGCTAGCCTTTCATCTGTTAGCATGCTAATTTTAGCATGTTAATATTAGCACACCAACGTTTTATACTAACATTTTAGCAAATGTTGTACATTTTAAACCTAATAATCATGGATTCCGTTACTTGGTGTTATCTTGTAAGTACAGATGTCTGATAATATCGGCCTGCTGATATTATTGGCCGATAAATGCGTTAAAATGTAATATCGGAAATTATCGGTATTGGTTCTTTCTATTATCGGTATGGTTTTTTTTATTTTATTTTTTTTTATTAAATCAACATAAAAAACACAAGATACACTTACAATTAGTGCACCAACCCAAAAAACCTTCCTCCCCCATTTACACTCATTCACACAAAAGGGTTGTTTCTTTCTGTTATTAATATTCTGGTTCCTACATTATATATCAATATATATCAATACAGTCTGCAAGGGATACAGTCCGTAAGCACACATGATTGTGCGTGCTGCTGGTCCACTAATAGTACTAACCTTTAACAGTTAATTTTACACATTTTCATTAATTACTAGTTTCAATGTAACTGTTTTTATATTGTTTTACTTTCTTTTTTATTCAAGAAAATGTTTCTAATTTATTTATCTTATTTTATGTTATTAATTTTTTTTTAAAGTACCTTATCTTCACCATACATGGTTGTCCAAATTAGGCATAATAATGTGTTAATTCCACGACTGTATATATTACGGTTGATATCGGTATCGGTAATTAAAGAGTTGGACAAAATCGGAATATCGGATATCGGGAAAAAGCCATTATCGGACATCCCTACTTGTAAGTATGTGAGCTGTTCCCTGTTACCATGCTAATGTTAGCATGCTAAAACATTTGATGCCAGCATTTTGGCTAATTTTGTACTTTTTAACCTAATAACCATGGACTCCGTTACTTGGTACAATCTTAAAAGTATGCTAGCTGTTTCACTAATGTTAGCATGCTAAAGTTTTATGCGAGGATTTTTACCTAGCTTCGTATTTGTTGACCTAATAAACATGTATTTAGTTACTTGTCTCCATCTTAGAAGCATGTTAGCTTTTCACCTGTTAGCATTTTAATGTTAGCAAGCTAAGTTTTTTGTCACATTTTAGCGAATATTGTACATTCTAATCCTAATAATCATGGATTTCGTTACTTGTTGCCATGTTGCAAGTATGTTAGCCGTTCCCCTGTTAGCATGCTGAGTTTTTATGCCAGCATTATGGCTAATGTGATACATTTACAGCTAAAATATATAGATTATGTTACTATGTAACCTCTTGAAGTATGCTAACTCTCCTAACCCTACAAACATTTAGCATTTCAAGATGAATTCTACATTTCAGTACAGCTTTTGCTCTTCATCTCTCAAACCATTTAACCTTTAATGTATTCCAACTTTCAAACTATTTCTACATTCCACTAAGATTTCAGTTTAGCGTCAGCTTTTCAACATTTAAACCATTTCAACATTCAGACCATTTCAGCATTTAAACGATTTCTACATTCATCTTACATTCTATTAGCATTTCAGTTCAGCGTCAGGTCTCCAACATTCAAGCTATTCTTACATTCATACTACATTCTGTAAGCATTTCACTTCAACTTCAGCATTGGAGCATTCACATGCAATTAATGCATCTGACGTTGTTTACTTACGTCATCATGATGTGTTCAATGTGGTCTTGTAAAATGTGTTATTCGTGCAAAATTAAAATACAGAATACAAATACAAAAAAGTTAAAGGACAACTCATAAAAACATCATTTTGGAGCATTCACACATTTGGTTTTCTACACCAAAATTCATCTATTTATTCTTTAAAGGGGAACATTATCACCAGACCTATGTAAGCGTCAATATATACCTTGATGTTGCAGAAAAAAGACCATATATTTTTTTAACCGATTTCCGAACTCTAAATGGGTGAATTTTGGCGAATTAAACGCCTTTCTATTATTCGCTCTCGGAGCGATGACGTCACGTTGTGACGTCACATCGGGAAGCAATCCGCCATTTTCTCACTTTCGTCGGTGTGTTGTCGGAGGGTGTAACAACACGAACAGGGACGGATTCAAGTTGCACCAGTGGCCAAAAGATGCGAAAGTGGCAAGAAATTGGACGAAATTTGTTCAAAATACGAGGGTGTGGGGAAAGCCGACGAAATGGTCAGTCGTTTGTTCCGCACACTTTACCGATGAAAGCTATGCTACGAGATGGCAAGAATGTGTGGATATCCTGCGACACTCAAAGCAGATGCTGACATCAACTCCAAAACTGGACAGATCAGCTTTCAGGAAAAGAGAGCGGATGAGGGTATGTCTACAGAACATATTAATTGATGAAAACTTTATTCATTACTTGCGGTTTTACGTAAATTATTATACATAAACTGTGTTTACCAATAATTTAGCTTAAAAACATTTATTTTTTTCAATCATTTGAGTACATTCGGGTAGTCGTGTGTAATGCAGTATTTTGTGTCTATTTAGGTATGGTTAACCTGAGTGCTGAAATCGTGGAAAAATATATGTTCTTAGCGCGCCTGAAATGGGCTGTCTGCACTCTCAAAGTGCATGTTGTTGCCAAATGTATTTCATATGCTGTAAACCTAGTTCATAGTTGTTAGTTTCCTTTAGTGCCAAACAAACACATACCAATCGTTGGTTGGAAGGCGATCGCCAAATTCGTCCTCGCTTTCTCCCGTGTCGCTGGCTGTCGTGTCGTTTTCGTCTGTTTCGCTTGCATACGGTTCAAACCGATATGGCTCAAAAGCTTCAGTTTCTTCTTCAATTTCGTTTTCGCTACCTGCCTCCACACTACAACCATCCGTTTCAATACATGCGTAATCTGTTGAATCGCTTAAGCCGCTGAAATCCGAGTCTGAATCCGAGCTAATGTCGCTATAGCTTGCTGTTCTATGCGCCATGTTTGTTTGTGTTGGCATCACTGTGTGACGTCACAGGAAAATGGACGGGTGGTTAAAATCAGGCACTTTGAAGCTTTTTTTAGGGATATTGCGTGATGGGTAAAATTTTGAAAAAAACTTTGAAAAATAAAATAAGCCACTGGGAACTGATTTTTAATGGTTTTAACTCTTCTGAAATTGTGATAATGTTCCCCGTTAACTTAAACTTCTTCTTCTTCTTCTCCATACTTTGGCGCGCTCTACCTTCCACATTTTTCACCCGATTCAAACCGTTCCAACTTCAAACTGTTCAGCCTATTCGGGAATTGCTGGCTTTCCTTTGACAAATTCCAAAAATTCCCAGATTTCCTAGAATTCCAGGTTTTCCGGGACATTTTTCCCATTCAAAATGAATTGGCCATTTTTCAAACTTTCACCATTTCCACATTTTTTAACCTATTCAAACCATTCCACCTACAACTAATTCCACCATTCTGGAAATTCAAAACATTTTTTTTCCAAGTTAAAAAAAATTCCAGGATTTTTCAGAATTCCTGCTTTTCCAAAGCCCTATTTCCACTCTTTTTTCTGGCGTCTACTACTCCTCCTACATGTTTCAACCCATTTCAACCGTTCCACTGTCAAAACATTCCTCTTAATCAGGACAAAAAACAAAGTTGTTTTTTGAACTGGAAAAATTCCCGGTTTTCCCGAAAATGGTAAATGGGTTAAACTTGTATAGCGCTTTTCTACCTTCAAGGTACTCAAAGCGCTTTGATACTATTTCCACATTCACCCATTCACACACACATTCACACACTGATGGCGGGAGCTACCATGCAAGGCACTAACCACGACCCATCAGGAGCAAGGGTGAAGTGTCTTGCTCAAGGACACAACGGATGTGACGAGGTCGGTAGAAGCTGGGTATTGAACCAGGAACCCTCAGGTTGCTGGCACGGCCACTCTCCCAACTGCGCCACGCCGTCCCATTCCAGGAATTCCGTAATATAATTTCTCAATTCAACATGTTACTACTTTGAAAAAGTTCAACACCAACCATTTCAACTCATTTAGACCATTCAATTTTTTTTTTTACCATTTTCAAAAAAATTCCCACTTTTCCCCGAAATTACCAATTTTTCTGAAATTTTTCCATTAAAATGAATGGGACATTCTTCAAAGTTCCACAATTCCCACATTTTTCATCTGATTCAAACTGTTCCAACTTAAAAATATTCAGCCTGTTCAGGAATTGTGTGCTCTACTTCAACAATTCTAAAAAAAAATCCCGGATTTCTCATAATTCTTTTTTTTGTTTTGTTACATTTGGCCATTTTTCCAACTTCCACAATTCCCACATTCTTCAACCCATTCAAACCACTGCACCTTCAACATATTCAATTCATCCTGGACATTCAAACTACCATTTTTCCACTAACAACACATTTCCAGGAATTCCCGTTTTTTGGTAACCTATTTCCACCCTTCTTAGGTTCGACTAGCCTTTTCACATTTTTCAACGCATTTCAACCATTCCACTGTCACAACACTCATATTCAGGACAAAAACAAAGTTGGTTAAGGAAATAGAACAATTCCCGGTTTTCCCGAAATTCCAGGAATTTCTCAATTAAAAACTGTTACTAATTCAACATTTCTTGACCGATTTAAACAATTCCAACACCAACCAATACAGCTCATTCAGGACATTCATGCTCCCAATCATTTTCAAAAAAAATCCCGCTTTTCCCTATATTCCCAAATTTCCAGGAAGTTCCCATTGAAATGAATTGGACATTTTTCCAAGTTGCACAATTCCCACATTTTTGAACCTTTTCAAACCATTCAAACATTAACCCATTCCACTCATCCTGGACATTCAAACTAACACTTTCCCAAGTTTCAAACCAAATTCCGGTTTTACCGAAAATTCAAACTCTTCAACATTCAAACCATTCCAACATTCAAACTATTCTTACATTCATAAATTTTTTTCATACAAGTTTTAGTGTTGTAAATTTGATGTTTTATGTGTTGTTTACTGTTTTTAATGTAACCTTGCTGCTGCCCTCTTGGCCAGGTCTCCCTTGGAAAAGAGATCTTTGAACTCAATGGGATTTTTTACCTGGTTAAATAAAGGCTAAAAAAAAAAAAAAAAAAAAATACATTCTGTCAGCATTTCACTTCAACTTCAGCATTGGAGCATTCACACACAATTCCTTCAGGAATTGCCTCTTCTAGTTTACATAATAATACCCTGACTGTCACAGTCTCTGTCTGAGTCTGTGTTTGTCTCTATATGTGTCTTTGTGTTTGTCTCTATGTGTGTCTTTGTAAGATTTTTGGGCGTACGCTTGGCTCCAGCTCTCAGCCCGGCACAGCTGATACCAGTTCCCTAATCAACTCACCTGCCTGCCATCAACTCATCACCTGCAGCCTATATATGTTTGGACTTCACCTGGCGCGATCGGCAGATTGTTCACAGTTCTGCACATGGTAGCTTCTAGCCAGTTTTCCTAGAATTGTAGCATTTTTGATGATCTTGCGGATCTGCTGTTTTTGTGTTTTTGCTCTTCGACTTACCCCTGTTTTCCTCTGCCACCAGGTTTGCCTGCCTCTAGTGATGGGTTGATGAGGCGTCATGAAGCGTTTCGACACATTGCAAAACTGTATTGATATTGTGTCGATACTGTGTCACTAAATACTGACATCTGCTGGACATTAAAAATCCCTACAGGTAACCTATGAACCGACTCAACTGACACTGATTTTATGACCTAGTACAGTGGTTCTCAAATGGGGGTACGCGTACCCCTGGGGGTACTTGAAGGTATGCCAAGGGGTACGTGAGATTTAAAAAAAATATTCTAAAAATAGCAACAATTCAAAAATCCTTTATAAATATATTTATTGAATAATACTTCAACAAAATATGAATGTAAGTTCATAAACTCAGTGAAGCACAAGCTCAGGTTTGGCACTAAAATGTCTGTCAAAAAGAAGTGTGAAAAGAAATGCAACAATGCAATATTCAGTGTTGACAGCTAGATTTTTTGTGGACATGTTCTATAAATATTGATGTTAAAGATTTTTTTTTTTTGTGAAGAAATGTTTAGAATTAAGTTCATGAATCCAGATGGATCTCTAATACAATCCCCAAAGAGGGCACTTTAAGTTGATGATTACTTCTATGTGTAGAAATCTTTATTTATAATTGAATCACTTGTTTATTTTTCAACAAGTTTTTAGTTATTTTTATATCTTTTTTTCCAAATAGTTCAAGAAAGACCACTACAAATGAGCAATATTTTGCACTGTATACAATTTAATAAATCAGAAACTGATGACATAGTGCTGTATTTTACTTCTTTATCTTTTTTTTTTCAACCAAAAATGCTTTGCTCTGATTAGGGGGTACTTGAATTAAAAAAAAATTCACAGGGGGTACATTGCTGAAAAAAGGTTGAGAACCACTGACCTAGTATATACAATAATATAAACCAAGTCATTGTATTTCATTTAGGATTATTTCATAACTTCATTTAAATAAAAATATATTTTTTGTCTTTTTTAGATACAGTCAATATATAATGTGAACATGTATCATAACATGGAAATCTAAGAGAACGTGTCGTGAATGAGGATGCTTGTGGACCTGGAAATTATTTATTTATTTTTACACATTTTTATTTTTGAAAAAAAAAACAGTTTTTCCAACGTATTCAATTTTAGACGCTTTCTCTTCTTAGTTATTTCTCCGGCTGTAGAAAAGACCCGCTCACAGGGCACAGAGGAGGCGTCAGTGCGACACAGTTCGCGTGTCGGTCACGTGACCAAAACAGCTCATGATCGGTCACGTGACTTTCTAAAAGCGGTACGCGCACCGACTCTATGAGCTCAACGCATGCGCCGATGCATCGGTGTTGCCTGCCTCACTACCATCACTACCTGCCTCAGTCTGCTCTGTTAAACCACAAAAGTCAAGATCTACAAGCTTTTTCAATCCAAACCCTTGGACTTTGGTTCTGCCTGTCATTTCTGCATTTGGGTCCACCGGTTATACCAATCGTGACACCGACTTGTGAAATGGTTAATCGTAAAAAAAGGAAACAATTTGGGTGAAATACACCAGGCACCGTCAAGAACACTAAAAAAACAAGAACATTGAAGGTGGCAATGAATGGTGTAGACCGGGGGTCAGCAACCTGCGGCTCTTTAGCACCGCCCTAGTGGCTCCCTGGACCTCTTTCAGAGATGTGTGAAAATGCACAAACAGCACAAAGTCTGCAAAGCAAATTGAGAAAGGCAGCCAACATCTTATCCACTCTGCCCTTTAAGTTGTACTGATTCAAAATTGTAGGCCATGCATTCGCTATTTTGGTTTCTGTTAAATCATGTTTGTCATAAATTATGGGATACTTTTGAAATCATTTGATTTAAAAAAAGTTTATTCTTGTCTACACTAGGGTTGTACGGTATAACGGTATTAGTATAGTACCGCGATACTAACGAATCATATTCGATACTCTAAAAAGTACAGGTGACTCTGTGAACTCTCAAAGTGAAAGCGAAAGTTGACTGGCAGCTTTCCACCTGTAGAATCTCATGTAATATCCCAACGTGAGTCCTCTTTTTAAACTCCTGTACAATAACAGCGAACATGACCTCCAAGAAAGCGCCGCAGTCAATGAGCGCCACATGCAGCGTTTTTTTTTTAGGTTTTCTATTTTCCCGCAACGCCAACATTGGTTCAGTCATGTGAAACTGGAAGCTGTTCTGTCGTCCTACCGCCCCATCACTGGGCTTATGTTGCTTGTTTAGCCGTGGGAGTGAAAGGGTCTCGCACCACATGATGGTCCTTTTGCACCGAGCCAACTCCAATCCCCCCGTGTGGCTTTCCAAAGAGCCCATCCACAAAGATGTCAAAGAAGGAAAAAAATGTTTTTAGTAAGAGTCTGGAAGGCTTAAAGAGAAGAAAAAAAAACATGATTTCTGGCTCTATTTGGAATTTTAAAAAACTGCAACTATATTTTTTCCGCAAATGCTAGTAAATCATTCGATATATTTTCAATAAATATATATTTTTGCTTCAAGTTCAAGTACTTTGTGATACTCAAGTGTCAAGTCGAGTTCTTCTGAACAATAAAACACATTGACACGGGGATTAGTATTGTTTCTTACAAAATACACATTTAAAAACCACATTTTTGGTTTTCCACAAAATATGTAATTCTGATTTTACATATCAGTGTTCATAATTTTTTATTTGTACATTTTTGTAAATTTTTTAAAATTAAGACAGGGGTCGGCAACCCAAAATGTTAAAAGAGCCATATTGGACCAAAAATACAAAACAAAAATTGTCTGGAGACGCAAAAAATGAAAAGCTGTTTATAAGTCTTATAATGAAGGCAACACATGATGTACCGTATTTTCCGCACCATAAGGCGCCCTGGGTTATAAGCCGCGCCTTCAATGAACGGCATATTTCAAAACTTTGTCCACCTATAAGCCGCCCCGTGTTGTAAGCCGCATCTAACTGCGCTAAAGGAATGTCAAAAAAACAGTCAGATAGGTCAGTCAAACTTTAATAATATATTAAAAACCAGCGTTCTAACAACTCTGTTCACTCCCAAAATGTACGCAAATGTGCAATCACAAACATAGTAAAATTCAAAATAGTGCAGAGCAATAGCAACATAATGTTGCTCGAACGTTAATGTCACAACACACAAAATAAACATAACGCTCACTTTCTGAAGTTATTCTTCATTCATAAATCCCTCGAATTATTCTCCTTCGGTGTCCGAATTGAAAAGTTGGGCGAATGTGGGATCCAAAATGGCCGGCTCCGTCTCGTCAAAGTAATCGGAGTCAGTGTCGCTGTTGTCCAGCAGTTCTGTGAATCCTGCCTTCCGGAAAGCTCGGACCACAGTTGTGACCGAAATATCTGCCCAGGCATTTACGATCCACTGGCAGATGTTGGCGTATGTCGTCTGGCGCTGTCTCCCGTCTCCCTGTCTTGGTGAACGTCACGTGTGTTCGCCTTCTGTCATCCACTGTTCCCACGCAGTTAGCAGTCTAGCTTCGAATTCCCTGTTGACACCAATATGTAGCGGCTGGAGGTCTTTTGTCAATCCACCCGGAATGACGGCGAGTATTGAATTAAGCGCGTAAGCGTGTCTCTTAATGTGATGTTATGAGCTAGCAAATATAACAACTACACTACCCAGCATGCAACGATAGTGACGAGCATGCGCGGTAGCCCTGAGAAGCGTTGTTGTATGTGCTGGCAGTTAGAATGTGGTTATGAGCACGCTGTGAGTAAACGTTGAGAACTCAGTTAACACGCCTCGTCTGCATTATTTATAATTAGACAGACAACACACTTAATAGGAGCCATTTTGGGGTCTTTACATAAACACACAAATGGAAATGAAACGTCACATATCCCAGCATGCACCGCGCGCTTCTTCTACGGGGAAAAAAGATGGCGGCTGTTTACCTAAACTTTATGAAAATTAATATTAATATTAACCCATATATAAGGCGCACCGGATTATAAGGCGCACTGTCAGCTTTTGAGAAAATTTGTGGTTTTTAGGTGCGCCTTATAGTGCGGAAAATACGGTAAGTGTCTATTGGCTATAGTAGCCTACTATCAAAATGACTATGTGTCGCAGGCTGAAGCAAATCTTTGTTGACAGAAATGTTGAAATGTAATATTTATTCTACACATTTTTACAACATTAGAAACCATTAGTAAATCAGAGGCTACTCAGAAGGTGAGATAACTCCTGGAAATTAATATATTTTAATGGCCAAAGGTATAGATGTGGTCTGGAACAACATGGCACACAAACAACTAATTTTGAAATGCAGCCAATATTACATACAGATAATGTGTCATGAGACATGCAAAACTAAATGATATACAAAGAGGATAAAAGTAAAGGAAATTAAATTAGCTCAAATATACTTACAAATGTGGCATAATGATGCAATATGTTACTTGCCAACCTTGAGACCTCCGATTTCGAGAGGGGGCGGGGCGGGGGGCGTGGTTGGGGGCGTGGTTAAGAGGGGAGGATTATATTTACAGCTACAATTCACCAAGTCAAGTATTTCATATATATATATATATATATATATATATATATATATATATATATATACACACAAGAAATACTTGACTTTAGATTTATATATATATATATATATAATATATATATATATATATGTATGTGTGGGAAAAAAAATCACAAGACTATTTCATCTCTACAGGCCTGTTTCATGAGGGGGGGTTCCCTCAATCATCAGGAGAGGATTACATATATTGCGCTCTACTACGGTATCGAGCACTATTTTTTGGATTACCTTATTAAGACATATATATATATATATATATATATATATATATATATATATATATATATATATATATATATATATATAAAATAAATACTTGAATTTCAGTGTTAATTTATTTACACATAACACTCATCTACTCATTGTTGGGTTAAGGGTTGAATTGTCCATCCTTGTTCTATTCTCTGTCACTATTTTTCTAACCATGCTGAACACCCTGTGTGGCACGCACAAAAGTGTTTTCATCAAATGCACTAGATGGCAGTATTGTCCTGTTTAAGAGTGTCACAACATTGCTGTTTACGGCAGACAAACTGCTTTACGGTAGACGAAAACGTAACTGCTGTTGTTGTGTGTTGTTGCCGCGCTGGGAGGGCGTTAATGAAATTGCCTAACAACAAACCCACATAAGAAACCAAGAACTCGCCCTCGATCATTCTACAGTTATAATGTGATTGGGCAGGTACGATGTTTATATTGTGAGAAAGCGGACTCAGGTCCGCATGGACCTGAGTCCGCCTGAATTTCGGGAGATTTTCGGGAGAAAATGTGTCCCGGGAGGTTTTTCGGGAGAGGCGCTGAATTTCGGGAGTCTCCCGGAAAATCCGGGAGGGTTGGCAAGTATGCATACAGCTAGCCTAAATAACCTAATTAGCACTCCAACAAGTCAATAACATCAACAAAGAGCAACTTTTGCATTCACGCACAGCATAAAACTTTTGGTGGACAAAATGAGACTAAGAAGGAGTGGAAGGATTTTATATGTAAACATACTGTTGCGTCACAGTCCACACTATGGTGAGTTCAAGAACCGCTGAAATTAGTCGGACAAAACGATGTTCACCAAATACTCTCATCAGTGAAGCATACACACACACATATTAAACAGCGGTAGTTCTAACAATTGGGAAGGTTTGTGTCATGTTTGTCCTCAAACAAAAAACATACTAAAACAAAACAATTATTTTTTCCCCCATCTTTTTCCATTTTCAATCTTTAAAAAAAAGTGCTCCAGTGAGCCACTAGGGCGGTGCTAAAGAGTCCCGGGTTGCTGACTCCAGGATTAAGCAGTATGAGACTTATGATTTAAAATATGCAGTGATAATAATGACTAAATATGACATTTCTTCATCTGACTCTATCTTGGGGAATAATGATATTGATCTTATAATGAATTTGAATACAATTCCATCAACGATATATAAAATAGTATAGTATATGTACTTGAGCTAGAAACACAACCACACTATTTTTTTTTGTCAAAATTAGTTTTTGTCAAAATTGGATCCTAAAATGATTATTTACGCATTCCTTTCGTCTCGTATTGACTATTGCAATTCTCTTGTCACTTTTTTTCAACAAGTCAATGCTAAAGAGACTTCAGACTGTACAAAATGCAGCTGCCAGACTTTTAAACCGGTGCACCCAGAACAGTCCATATGACCCTCGTTCTATCCAGTCTTCATTGACTTCCAGTTAAATTCCGCATTGAGTTTAAAATTTTAGTCCTGACATTCCGTGCGTTGCATGGTGGGGCCCCTCCGTACATCACTGACTTGCTACGCCCCTACTCTTAAAGGTCTTCAGGCCAGGGTCTTCTAAAGATCCCAAAAACTTGTTTTAAAACCTGTGGAGACCTGATATTCTTGGCTATAGCTCCCAGACTCTGGAACAACTTGCACCAGTCCCTCCGTCATCTTGACTGTGTTGAAACGTTTTAAGAAACATTTAAAAACTTCTCTTTTTAGTAAAGCTTTTAGTTAATGCACATTTTTAACTATCATTTTTAATTCACTTTGTATCCTTTTTATGATGTTGACCCTGTTCTAATTGAAGTGTTGTTTTACTTCACCTATGTTTGGTACAGCGCTTTGTGATTTTATCTGTGAAAATTTAATTATTTCCATCCATCCATTTTCTACCGCTTGTCCCTTACGGGGTCGCGGGAATTAATTCCATGCAAATATATTAGATATATAATATTGGGGTTTATGACAGATACCTCTAAAACAGTGGTTCTTAACCTTGTTGGAGGTACCGAACCCCCCCAGTTTCATATGCGCATTCACCGAACCCTTCTTTAGTGAAAAATTAAATGTTTTTTTCTTAACTTAATCTTGATTTATAAATATTAATCATGAAATGATGTTATTATATTAAAGAAAAACTAATAAAGATATATTTTACAAACAGAAAGTTACAGGAATGTACACATGATCCCATGTTTACATCTCATTGTGCAACATGTGAATGTTTTAGTGGGAACTAAATGCGATATCTGAAAGGGGTACAAATTATTTCCAAAGCCAGAAACCCACCCAGACATACAATACTAGTGCACAGCTCATGAAAAACAATATTTTTTGTTATTGTCATTGTAAGTGGGCCAAAACACTTATATTAGAAAATAATCTCATGGAAATGACTGTTGTTATTTGATTATAATAATAAAACATTTAACTTGTTATTTAGTCAGGTTTGGGACAGGTGTGCTGCAGGTGCAGCCACAGTGCATGTGCACGTCTGACGTCGCTCACATGTGCTCCACTGAATGCTCAAGGAGTTTTTACGTTTGCTCACGCATATGGAAAATTAGAGGGAACATTTTTTGGGGGTATCCATAATACGTCGATAGGGAGAAGTTTTTATTTACACGATGAGTCGGGTGTGTCTTGACCTCCGCGGCGGAGGCTCCGCCGAACCCCTGAGGCCGACTCACCGAACCCCTAGGGTTCTAATCAAACCCAGGTTAAGAACCACTACTCTAAAGCCTATATATTTTTATGAGGCATGATAATATGTTTAAAGTAAATTGCAGGTTTAAAGGGAGTAGTTTAATGCTAAAACACTGTACAAAGTAACTAAAATATTATTTTATTTTCAATGAAAAGCTATACAAAAATGTAAAATATTGCTAAATGAATGCATTACAAAGCATACATTATTTAAGTTCAATAAAAGGGACAAGCGGTAGAAAATGGAGGGATGGATGGATCCCTTTTAAGACCTAAAACAGACAAGACATGATTTACTGCATGCAGTAAAAAGTGGATTTGGGTTTTACCGCTCTAAAGTTATCAATTACAATGAATTTTAATAATGATTAATGTAGTTAGAATAACATTATTCACATGGAACAACACACTCAAATGCTTTAGGAACTAAACTTTTATCAGTTTTATATTTTGCACAACATTGCTCTAGCAGCTTTTCCTGAGAAGTGTGTCAGTAGATGGCAGTAAAGAGCTACTTTGGAAGCTCAAAGCACACGCACACACACACACACACACACACACACACACACACACACACACACACACACACACACACACACACACACACACACACACACACACACACACAGACACACACACACACACACAGACACACACACACACACACACACACACACACACACACACACACACACACACACACACACACACACACACACACACACACACACACACACACACACACACACAGACACACACACGCCCTGGTATGCTCTCGTGTAATAAGACAAGAAGCATGAACCACATTCAACACAAATAAAAGATCAGGACATTCAATTATTGCTGATGATAAATATTAACGTGTTTTTACTACGTGGCGGAACAACACAATCCGACAATAAATTATTACAGCAGAAATATGCGACAATTTGAACACAATCAAACTACTTGTGGTCAATAATAAGAAACTACTGCTTAATCTAAAGCAAGCACTTCTTAATACTGTGTTTATCTTTTTTATTTACTCCTAATCTATATTTCTAATAATATATTATCTTTTAATTATTATTTTTGCAAAAAAATGAATTTCATAGTTTTTTGCTCAAACACTTTCTTGTTTTTCCATTTAACGCTGCACAACCTCCATTCTGTCACTTTTCTTTATTGATCATCCATCTTTAATATTTGACTATTATATTCATTTTATTTTTTACTGTATCTTTTTTTTGAAGTGGTCTGTCATAACGTTTTTAGAACTCTATCGGACATTGTGACTATTGGTATTAGTGTTCCCCCCAAAAAAGGGACCCAAACACACATACTGTACAGCAGATTTTTACAGTTAAATGTGTACCGTATTTTTCGGACTATAAGTCGCAGTTATTTTTCATAGTTTGGCCGGGCTCCAGTGCAATTTATATATGTTTTTTTCCTTCTTTATTATGCATTTTCGGCAGGTGCGACTTATACTCCGGTGCGACTTATACTCCGAAAAATACGGTATATATCATTTATACACACATACACCTTAGCACCCCCAGACACATTTTTTTCTCTCTCAATGTGGCCCCCGAGTCAAAATATTGGCCCAGCTTTGTTTCATTTGGAAACATGCTTAACAAAAATTGCATTAAAGTACATCACATTTTTAATACATGCACAATTCAACATGTCCAAAAAGGAGTTGGAAAAAGCAGAGTTTAATTATTTGTACATAATTCATCATGTTTTTACTTCCTGTGGGTGTGCAACACGTACTAGTACACTCCTTTTCTAATTAGACGCATTTTCTTGTCTTTATACAACATTTGGTTGACAGAGCTTTAAGATTGATTTATTTACTCCTAATCTATACTTATAATAATGTAATATCTATTAATTATTATTTTGCAAAAATTATAATTCCATAGTTTTTTGCTCAAACACTTTCTCCTGTTTTCCCATTTAACGCTGCACAAACTACATTCTGTCACTTTTCCTAATTGATCATCTATTTTTAATATTTGACTATTCTATTAATTTTGTGTTATTTTTTACTCTTATCATTCATGTGTCTTTTTTTTTTATTTTAATTTTACCTTCATCACTGCACTTGCTATACCTATCTATTTATATATAAATATATCTATTTATTTACAGTGTTTAAGTCTGTATACTATATAATCTATTTATGTGTGTTCTTATTTTATCTACTTTTATATTCATTTATCTTTTTTTCCCCACACTGTTCTTCTTTTCCTTCTATTGTCAACCCTTCTCTTTCTTTCTCTCTTCACATATATACAAATAATAATATTTCAACACAGGAAATGAACAAATTATCAGTAATTGTAGAGAAATGTAGAACTCAACTCTGTTTCTACCGCCTGCTTTTCGGACATGTTGAATTGTGCATCGCTTGAAACCAATAAACCCTATTGACCATAACCAAGGATGTGTAATATTTATCTACTGAAGTTCTCGAGTACGACAGCAAATTACATTTTATTGTCAAAAATAAATAAACACTTTTTTTTTGTAAAAAAAACTATTAACTATAATGAATTACTTTTTTAAAAGACTGGTTCTGACTAAGGACTAGGATGGTTTCTGGACTACATGTTGTACCTCCTGAGACGCGGCCACCCTAATTCCACATTCCCGTTAAAATTGAATGCACCCTTCTGGCCTGATATACTGACGATCCAAATACCACACGCCAAATAGAACAAACTTTGAAATTGCGTGTGCTATTTGTGATCTAAGACTGTGTGTACAATTGATAACTGGTGCATACCGCCCTATTTAAGGATTGTAGGGAATTGAGGCCCATGTGCACCAAATAACCTAAGTAATTAAAATTACATTTCATTATGGCAATAATACTGGTTTAGTTTATTTGGAAACATGCCTAACAAAAGTTGCATTAAAGTACATCACATTTTTAATACATGCACAATTCAACTTGTCCGAAAAAGAGTTGGAAAAAGCAGAGTTTAATTATTTGTACATAATTCATCGTGTGTTTACTTCCTGTGGGTGTGCAACATGTACCAGTACACTCCTTTTCTAAATAGGCACATTTTCTTGTCTTTATACAACATTTGGTTAACAGAGCTTTAAGATTTTGGGATTTATTTACTCCTAATCTATACTTATAATTAGGGATGTCCGACAATGGCTTTCTGCCGATATCCGATATTCCGATATTGTCCAACTCTTTAATTACCGATACCGATATCAACCGATACCGATATCAACCGATATATGCAGTTGTGGAATTGACACATTATTGTGCCTAATTTGGACAACCAGGTATGGTGAAGATAAGGTAATTTAAACAAAATTAATAAAATAAGATAAATAAATTAAAAACATTTTCTTGAATAAAAAAGAAAGTAAAACAATATACAAACAGTTACATAGAAACTAGTAATTAATGAAAATGAGTAAAATTAACTGTTAAAGGTTAGTACTATTAGTGGACCAGCAGCACGCACAATCATGTGTGCTTACGGACTGTATCCCTTGCAGACTGTATTGATATATATTGATATATAATGTAGGAACCAGAATATTAATAACAGAAAGAAACAACCCTTTTGTGTGAATGAGTGTGAATGAGTGTAAATGGGGGAGGGAGGTTTTTTGGGTTGGTGCACTTATTGTAAGTGTATCTTGTGTTTTTTATGTTGATTTAATAAAAAAAAACAACAACCAAAAAACAAAAAAAACCGATACTGATAATTAAAAAAACGATACCGATCATTTCCGATATTACATTTTTAAAAACATTTTTTTTATTGACATCCAGCATCAGACATTCCTATCCATTACATCATATTCACATAAATCATGTATCTGTTGTCTGCCCTAAATGTCAAAATATGTTTGTTTATTCCCACCCATACCACCCACCCCCTCCCAAAAAAAGAAAGAAACAACAAAAAAACAACAAAGTAATATCTACAAATACATCAGTTAAATAAACAAACAAACAAAAAAAATATTACATTTTAACGCATTTATCGGCCGATAATATCGGCAGGCCGATATTATCGGACATCCCTACTTATAATAATGTATTATCTATTTATCATTTTGCAAAAATTTGAATTTCATAGTGTTTTGCGCAACCACTTTCTCTTGTTTTTTTTTTTTTTTCCTCCATTTAACGCTGCACAACCTCCATTCTGTCACTTTTTTTAATTGATCATCTATCTTTAATATTTGACTATTGTATTAATTGTATGTTATTTTTTACCTTTATTAATGTATCTTATTTTTATTTTTAATTTGCCTTCATCACTGCACCTGCTATACTTAAAAAATAAAATACATACTGTATACATATACAGTGTTTATGTCTGTGTATACTATAAAATCTATTTGTGTTTGTTCTTATTTTATGTACTTTTATTTTCATTTATCTTTTTTTTCCACACTGTCCTTTTTTTCGTTCTTTTTTTTCCCTTCCATTGTTAACCCTTCTCTTTCTTTCTCTCGTTACATAAATACAAATAATAATATTTCAACACAGGAAATGAACAAATTATCAGTAATTGAAGAGGAGGGATTAAATGAACTCTGTTTCTATCGGACATGTTGAATTGTGCATTGTTTAAAACCAATAAATGCTATTGACCATAACCACGGCTGTATAATATTTATCTACTGAAGTCCCCGAGTACGACAGCAAATGACATTTTAGTGAAGTTGAGTGAGAAAAGAACGTCACAATAAAGCCGTGACAAATACACATGTCTCTTTTATCTGGATTGTGTTTTTCCAATCATGACAATTTATCCCTTTGAGAGGTGACGCTGCTTAGGAGGATTTCACACAATAGAAAAGTGCTGTACAATTTATTATTATTACCTATTCTATTTTTTTAATGACATTTTTTCCATTTCTTATTCTGCACTGTTTATTTTTACGCCCAACTACTTCCACATTTCTCAAAGAAGTCTATATTTTCAGCTCATTCCTAAAAAAAATCTCACATTTTCTGTAATTTCAGTAACAATAATCATAATAGATCAGACTTGTATAGCACCTTAGTTGACATCCAAATACCTTTACATTGAAATCCATTTTTTTAGTTACTCCAGTCACACTTGGTGTTGCTAGGCAACTTTCTATATCAGGGGTGTCGAACTCATTTCAGCTCAAGGGCCGCATGAAGGAAAATCTATTGCCACGCGGGTCGGACTTGTAAAATCGTGGCATAATAACTTAAAAATGAAGACAACTTTCTTTGTCTTAATTTGGCCAAAAATAGAACAAGTACATTCTGAAAATGTACATACTACAAATAATCCTCTCGGCAAAACACTTGACGAAAGTTGAAAACTCTGAGGAAAAAAATGGGTGCAGTTTCAAAAACACCATGAAGAACACAATGAACTTAGACTTTGTCTCAGTGTTTTTACAAAGCCGTTAAACTTTAAGCACTTCCTGTTTAACATTCTAACGTTGGCAGTTTATTAAAAATGTTTGGGAAAGCAACCACACACTGCCGCATTGGTGAAATCCGCATACTGCCACAACACATTCATTTATCATCATTCAATTATTACAATTATAATTAAACAGGGGTTAGTGCATGTGCCTCACAATACGAAGGTCCTGAGTAGTCCTGAGTTCAATCCCGGGCTCGGGATCTTTCTGTGTGGAGTTTGCATGTTCTCCCCGTGACTGCGTGGGTTCTCTCCGGGTACTCCGGCTTCCTCCCACCTCCAAAGACATGCACCTGGGGATAGGTTGATTGGCAACACTAAATTGGCCCTATTGTGTGAATGTGAGTGTGAATGTTGTCTGTCTATGTGTTGGCCCTGTGATGAGGTGGCGACTTGTCCAGGGTGTACCCCCCCTTCCGCCCGAATGCAGCTGAGATATGCTCCAGCACCCCCCCCGCGACAAGGGACAAGCGGTAGAAAATGGATGGATGGATAATTAAACATGGTGTCAGTTATCAAAACGACACCATAGCTTTGTGATGTGGCTTTTGTGAACAGAGCCTGCCGGGACTTAAGACCTCGTTTTAATTCTTCCACCTTCTGTAGCCTTTGTTCCGTGCCCATATTCTTGTCTGTGTTTCTTAGACGTTTCATAGTGCCTTCTTAGATTATGTCCTTTCATTACAGTCACATTTTCTCCACACAGAAGACACACAGGTTTGCCTTTTACCGCCGTGAACACGTACTCACCCTCTTTGAAACCCACTGTTCTCACACGTACACAATGGGAACATTGACAACAAATCAATGATTGACGTGACAAACTTGCCATCCAAAATATTTGTTTGTTGACAGGAAGATATGACAGCCATGGACGCACATTCAATCTATTTATTAAGCAGAGGTTGTCATGAACCGTCGCCCGGATCATGTTTAGTTTAATTTTTGTGCACCCCTGGGTTTGTGTTTTGGTTGCCATGGGTGCAGACTGGTTTCACCTGGACTTGGGCATAGGACTCAGAGGCTGCTGAGTTTCTGGCGCCACTCGCGTCCGCCTTCTTCCTTGGTCGCCCGCCTCGCCTGCTGCGGCGGCGTTCCACTCGCCGCCCGCCACTTGACTCGTCCCCGGTGGATTCGGGGACACTTGGCCTGGCGACCCACCACCAAGTCCTCCCTCCGCCCTCCCGTGACTCTCGAACTTGGTCATCTTGTATTCTGGGGACATCTGGATCCGTCCTTAAGGGGGGTTCCTGTCATGATCCGTTGCCCAGATCATGTTTTGTTTAGTTTTTGACTCCCTCAGTTCCTGTTTTGAGCACCCCTGGGTTTGTGTTTTGGTTGCCATGGGTGCAGACTGGTTTCACCTGCCTCTGATTAGCATTCGGCATGCTCACTTGCTAGCGGGCACTAATCAGAGAGCTACATAAAGATAAAGGCATGGATGAAACACAATTTTCTTCAACTGAACAGCTCCAAAACCGAAGCCATTCTAGTCGGCACCCCACATCAGACTCAGTCATACACCATCACCAGCATCACCTTCTCCGGCCACGACATTCACCTCTCATCCTCAGTCACTAATCTGGGTGTTAGAATGGACCCTCACCTGACCTTTGAGGCTCAAATAAAACAACTGTGCAAGACCTCCTTCTACCACCTCAGGAACATTGCTAAATTCCGCCCCTCACTCACTCTCTCTGATGCCAAGAGGCTCGTCCACGCCTTTGTCTCCTCCAGGCTAGACTACTGCAACACACTTCTTGTCGGGATCCCAAGCAAGAACATCCAGAAGCTGCAATACATACAAAATAGTGCTGCTAGGATCCTGATGAGAGTGCGGAAATACGACCATATCACACCAATTCTCAAATCCCTTCACTGGCTTCCTGTTCCACTCAGGATTGAATACAAAGTCTCCCTACTAACCCACCAGTGCCTCCATGGAAATGCCCCCCTCTACCTCAAAGAACTACTCACCCCCAAATCCTCCACACGACACCTTCGCTCCGGACAGGCTAACCTCCTCCAACCTCCGAGGACAAAGCTACGAACTATGTGAGACCAGTGCTTTCTGCTTTGCCGCTCCCAGTCTGTGTAATACTCTCCCTGACCACCTGAGGGCACCACAGACTGTGGATGTTTTTTAAAAAGACTTAAAACCCCTTTTTTTTTTTTTTTTTTAAAAAAACAACCTTTTTATAGATATATGCATACTAGTTCTAGCTATTTTTTCAAAACACTGTAGCACTTTGAGGTTGTTTGCTCAATGTAAAGTGCTTTTTACAAATCAAATCTATTATAATTATTATTATTATTACATATTACTTTTTCGCCACACACTGTCTGGCTGTCTTATTTGCTTCCATGCAACACGTTACGTTGATTACTTCTGGATTCCTGAACTACGCTTAACAATTTGTTTTCTTGTTAGCTATTCCATTATCTCCCTGTGCTATCGGCACGCTGTATTTTTGTATTTCGAACGATTTATGGACAATACATCATTTTCTTACCTGCACACTGCATCCGGAGTTCAGTCTGCATCTTGGAAGAACAACCCACGCATCACAATACGACCCAACCGTAACAGAGGTAACACAATCTGGTGACAAAAGTCAAAAGAGCAGGCGTCAAAGCAGACAAAGTGAGCTGCTAACTGCTAAAGTTAAAAACCGCAGCTCCGTTGAAACCCTAAATTACGTCACAGGTCACGAGGCAACAGGCTACGCCTTATAAAAGCAAAGACTCTGCACACTGTGCTCTTATATTAAACATATCTCAAATGCATATGCCAGATATTTAAAGTTTTTTTTTTAAAGTAACATATAAATTACTATCCCTAATAAATAACTACATTTATTAAAGAGCAATTCAGTTAGTAACTTTTTTTTGTTAAGGAACGATTACCGTATTTTCCGGACCATAAGGCGTACCGGATTATAAGGGGCACTGCCGATGAGCGGGTCTAGTCAGGTCTATTTTCATACAAAAGGTGCACCGGATTATAGCAGCCGAGTGTGCAGCGAATGGGATGGGAATCAGCACCTCCCAAGTCCGAGTCCATGGTTCTCGCCCGGAAAAGGGTGGAGTGCCATCTCCGGGTTGGGGAGGAGATCTTGCCCCAAGTGGAGGAGTTCCAGTACCTCGGAGTCTTGTTCACGAGTGAGGGAAGAGTGGATCGTGAGATCGACAGGCGGATCGGTGCGGTGTTTTCAGTAATGCGGACGCTGTATCGATCCGTTGTGGTGAAGAAGGAGCTGAGCCGGAAGGCAAAGCTCTCAATTTACCGGTCTATCTACGTTCCCATCTTCACCTATGGTCATGAACTTTGGGTTATGACCAAAAGGACAAGATCACAGGTACAAGCGGCCGAAATGAGTTTCCTCTGCCGGGTGGCGGGGCTCTCCCTTAGAGATAGGGTGAGAAGCTCTGCCATCCGGGAGGAGCTCAAACTAAAGTCGCTGCTCCTCCACATAGAGAGGAGCCAGATGTGATTCAGGCATCTGGTCAGGATGCCACCTGAACGCCTCCCTAGGGAGGTGTTTTGGGCACATCTGACCGGTAGGAGGCCACAGGGAAGACCCAGGACACGTTGGGAAGACTATCTCTCCCGGCTAGCCTGGGAACGCCTCGGGATCCCCCGGGAGGAGCTGGACGTAGTGGCTGGGGAGAGGGAAGTCTGGGCTTCCCTGCTTAGGCTGCTGCCCCCGCGACCCGGAAGAAGTGGAAGAAGATCAATCAATCAATCAATGTTTATTTATATAGCCCTAAATCACAAGTGTCTCAAAGGGCTGCACAAGCCACAACGACATCCTCGGTACAAAGCCCACATAAGGGCAAGGAAAAACTCACCCCAGTGGGACGTCGATGTGAATGACTATGAGAAACCTTGGAGAGGACCGCATATGTGGGTAACCCCCCCCTCTAGGGGAGACCGAAAGCAATGGATGTCAAGTGGGTCTGACATAATATTGTGAGAGTCCAGTCCATAGTGGATCCAACATAATAGTAAGAGTCCAGTCCATAGTGGGGCCAGCAGGACACCATCCCGAGCGGAGACGGGTCAGCAGCGCAGAGATGTTCCCAGCCAATGCACAGGCGAGCGGTCCACCCCGGGTCCCGACTCTGGACAGCCAGCACTTCATCCATGGCCACCGGACCTGTGCCCCCCCCCCCCCCCCCCCCCCTCCACAAGGAAAAGGGGAGCAGAGGAGAAAAGAAAAGAAACAGCAGATCAACTGGTCTAACAGGGGGGCTATTTAAAGGCTAGAGTATACAAATGAGTTTTAAGATGGGACTTAAATGCTTCTACTGAGGTAGCATCTCTAATTGTTACCGGGAAGGCATTCCAAAGTACTGGAGCCCGAATAGAAAACGCTCTATAGCCCGCAGACTTTTTTTGGGCTCTGGGAATCACTAATAAGCCGGAGTTCTTTGAACGCAGATTTCTTGCCGGGACATATGGTACAATGCAATCGACAAGATAGGACGGAGCTAGACCGTGTAGTATTTTATACGTAAGTAGTAAAACCTTAAAGTCACATCTTAAGTGCACAGGAAGCCAGTGCAAGTGAGCCAGTATAGGTGTAATATGATCAAACTTTCTTGTTCTTGTCAAAAGTCTAGCAGCCGCATTTTGTACCAACTGTAATCTTTTAATGCTAGACATAGGGAGACCCGAAAATAATACGTTACAGTAGTCGAGACGAGACGTAACGAACGCATGAATAATGATCTCAGCGTCGCTAGTGGATAAAATAGAACGAATTTTAGCGATATTACGGAGATGAAAGAAGGCCGTTTTAGTAACACTCTTAATGTGTGACTCAAAAGAGAGAGTTGGGTCGAAAATAATACCCAGATTCTTTACTGATTCGCCTTGTGTAATTGTTTGGTTGTCAAATGTTAAGGTGGTATTTTTAAATAAATGTCGGTGTTTAGCAGGACCGATAATCAGCATTTCCGTTTTCTTGGCGTTGAGTTGCAAGAAGTTAGCGGACATCCATTGTTTAATTTCATTAAGACACGCCTCCAGCTGACTACAATCCGGCGTGTTGGTCAGCTTTAGGGGCATGTAGAGTTGGGTGTCATCAGCATAACAATGAAAGCTAACACCGTATTTGCGTATGATGTCGCCTAGCGGCAGCATGTAAATACTAAAGAGTGCAGGGCCAAGAACCGAGCCCTGAGGAACTCCGCACGTTACCTTAACATAGTCCACATTATTATGGGAGACGCATTGCATCCTGTCAGTAAGATAAGAGTTAAACCACGACAAAGCTAAGTCTGACATTACAATACGTGTTTTGATACGCTCTAATAAAATATTATGATCGACGGTATCGAAAGCAGCGCTAAGATCAAGAAGCAGCAACATAGATGACGCATCAGAATCCATCGTTAGCAGTAGATCATTAGTCATTTTTGCGAGGGCTGTCTCCGTAGAGTGATTTGCCCTGAAACCGGATTGAAAAGGTTCACAGAGATTGTTAGACACTAAGTGTTCATTTAGCTGCTGTGCGACAATTTTTTCGAGGATTTTCGAAATAAAGGGAAGGTGGGACACCGGTCGGTAGTTTACAATGAGGTCAGGATCAAGGTTAGGTCTTTTGAGCAGAGGATGAATAACCGCTTTCTTGAATGCTAGGGGAACAGTGCCAGAGGAAAGTGATAAGTTTATAATATTTAGCACTGATGGACCAAAATAATACAAAAAGCTCCTTGATAAGTTTCCCAGGAAGTGGGTCAAGTAAACATGTTGTTTGTTTTATCCCACTTACACACCGTAATAGTTCCTCTAATGTTATTTCATCAAAAAGAGAGAGACTATTTTGTATTGCAGTATCCGTCGTAGATACAGTTGTATCTGTGTTACTAGAACCCAGTTGTAGCTGGGATGCGTTGTCTTTAATCTCCTTTCTAATGAGTTCAATTTTCTTATTAAAGAAATTCATAAAGTCATCTGCCGAGTGGGTGGAGCTATTGGGAGGAGTCCCTTGTTGGGTTAGCGATGCTACTGTACTAAACAAAAATTTAGGGTCGTTTTTGTTGAGGCGGATGAGATTTGAGTAATATTTAGCTTTAGCTAAGGTAAGCATGCGGTTATACGATATTAAACTATCACTCCATGCTTGATGGAAAACCTCAAGCTTGGTCGTGCGCCATTTGTATTCCAACTTTCTACATGATAATTTATGAGCTCTGGTTTCTTCTGTAAACCATGGGGTGCGCCTTTTAGGGGCCCTTTTTTGTTTTAGCGGTGCTATACTATCAATGGTTTTGCGCAGGGCATTGTCAAAGTTGTTAGTTAGGTTATCAATAGAGCCGACATAATTTGGGAATGGTGCCATTACCGAAGGCAGTAGGTCAGCAAGAGTCATCGTTGTGGCAGCATTAATGTTGCGGCTGCTATAGCAGTTATTATTATTATTAGTTTGTTGACAATGAGTCAGAACTTCGAATTTTATAAGGTAATGATCGGACATTACTTTAGTATACGGGAGTACCATAACTTTGGAGGTGGTGACACCCCTGACCAGCACTACATCTATCGTATTACCGTTGCGATGCGTAGGTTCATTTATTATTTGTGTAAGACCACAGCTATCAATTATAGTCTGGAGCGCCACGCACTGATGGTCCGATGGGGTATTCATATGGATATTAAAGTCCCCCATTATGATTATATTGTCTGCGTGCGTCACTAGATCAGCAACGAACTCTGAGAATTCATTGATAAAGTTCGAGTAGGGCCCTGGGGGGCGGTAGATAACAGCCATATCGAGAGGCAGCGGTGCGACAGACCTCATAGTAAGCACCTCAAACGATTTGTATTTATTATTTAGGTTAGGGGTAAGCTTAAAGTTTTCATTGTATATTAGTGCGACACCCCCACCCCTTTTAAGGGGACGGGCAATATGCGCATTCGTATAGTTAGGAGGAGATGCCTCATTTAGCGCAAAAAAATCGTCCGGTTTGAGCCAGGTTTCGCTAAGACCAATGACGTTAAGATTGTTGTCTCTAATGACCTCATTAAGTAATAACGTTTTGGGAGACAATGATCTTATGTTTAAAAAGCCCATATTATAAGTATTGGGCTGTTTTGACGAGTTTTTGTTTAAATTATCCGTAGTAGCAATATTAATAATGTTGCGTTTATTATACGTAGTGCACTTTAAATAGTTTCGACCATATCTAGGAATTGATACGACGGGAATTTTCAGATTGTTTGCTTGATGCTGCGATCGACTGAACGCATCATGATTTGCCACCTCAGTAGAATGCATATCTACCCTGGACACATTCACAACAGAAAACACATTATGTGAGTTGTGTGTTATTCTAAGAAAATTGCTATGCGTACAGGAATTATCCAGCCTGGTGCTGGCTAGTTCTAGCTTAACTGACTCCTCACCCGGACTAGCAGGCTCTGTAATTGCCTGTGACCGGGCTTGCTCTAGTGTAGTTAGTCAAATGTGACTTAAACAGTAGTCTATGTTTTTAGACAGGATGATGGCGCCTTCCTGGTTAGGGTGAAGGCCGTCTCTCATCAGCAAGCCTGGTTTGCCCCAGAAAGAGGGCCAATTATCAATAAACGTTAGTCCCTGTTGTCTACAGAAGCTAGCCAGCCACTTGTTAAGCGAGACTAATCTGCTATATCTCTCATCATTGCCTCTCGCAGGCAGGGGGCCAGAGACAATTACTCGATGCCTGGACATCTTTCTAGCGAGATCACAAGTCCTGGCTATGTTTCTCTTTGTAATCTCTGACTGTCTCATTCTAGTGTCATTGGAGCCAACGTGTACAACTATATTCGCATAACTAGTGGTGCGATTAGCCTGTCGTACGTGTTTACTAGGCCTGTTGCGAGTTAGCTCCCTAAGATTAGCCTCAATGTCAGGTGCTCTGGCCCCAGGGATGCACTTAATTGTGGCTGGTTTGCTAAGCTTTATGTTTCGGGTGATGGAGTCCCCTATGACTAAGGTGTGGTGCCCGGTAGACTGGAGTGTAGGACTAGCTAAAGAGCTAAATCTATTATGCGTCTCAACCGGTACACCGTAGCTTGTAGGCTGCTTAGGACTACTACAGGCTGGGCTAGTTAGCTCGCTACAGCTAACGCTAGCAGATGTGTCCGCAACATCTAAAGTTACGAGATTACTCTGCTCTAACTGGCGGACACGGCCCTCTAGCAGAGCCAGCCTCTCCGTGAGTAAGGTGCAAGACGCGCAGGAAGCCATACTCACGGTGTTTTCTGTCACCGAGTGAAATTCCTGCTGTCTTCCGAGAAGTCCTGGTCACGGTGTGCAGGAGTAGATTCCTTCTGAACGGCGACCGGCGCCGCTTTTCTCCGCGCTAGCTTCGTTAGCTTAGCAGCTAGCTGCTAGCTAGCTGCGGGAGGGGTGGAGAGACAGAGATCGGGTGATTTGCAAGTTAAATAGTACTACTAAATATGTTGAGAAAGTAATAAAGAAAGCTGCGGAACAATTAAAAGCACACAAATAGAACGATACTTAGCTTTTTCGAAACAGCGAGCAGTCTGCGAGCAGTCACGCACGGTGGATGGATGGATGGATGGATGTATTCTGTTTTTATTTACGATTTACACAACGTGCCAACTTCACTGGTTTTGGGGTTTTTGTACATTACATTATTGAATCCCAAACATCAGCCTTTAGTGTACAGAGTTTAAAATGCATGCATGTGGTCATTATGAACAAAGGTAGCTGGCCTACAAGCTGCAGGCACACACATTTGGCAGCTTTGTAGCTGATGGTGGTACTTCTATATCCCACAAGGGACCTAAACGCTGGGGATAGTGTATGCTGACACTCTCAAAAACCAGTTTTAAGTAAGGGATTAGAAAACAATGTGAGTAAAAATAGCTGATATACACAAGGATGTTAAAGGTCCGTTTTAACATTACCATTACCGGTATCACTACCACTACTAAACATTGTAGAAAGTGTGATGGCAGTTTATTTTACTTTCTATTTCACAAGTATAAAAATGTTGTGCTGAAATTTTTTTTATGGGGGAATTAAAGGATCCTGATCAAATCTAACCCCAAGGTTCCTAAATGTACTGCTGGGCAAATGCAATGCCTCAACCACCTTGCTGGGAGCACAGGGATTATAGTTTCAGTCTTATCTGAGATTAGTTGTAAGAAGTTACAAGTCACCCAGTTCTTGATGCCTGGAGTTCAAATGTGTAGCTGATAAGTTTCATTGGGTTTCATTAATAAATAACATTGTAGTTAAGGGAGTGCTTTCTAAAAAAAAAAGCTTTTTCAGGGAAGCATTAGAAGACTAAACAGTACTGGTTCAAACATGGTCATGTGTAGAACGCCATGGATAACTTTTTATAACTCATTCTTGAATACCAATTAGGGTTGTTCCAATACCAATATTTTGGTACCAGTAGCGGTACCAAAATGTATTTCGATACTTTTCAATACATACAAGTCAAATTGTCTTTTAGTAGTAAGTAAGCAAACAAAGACTCCTAATTTAGCTGTTGACATATGCAGTAACATATTGTGTCATTTATCATTCTATTATTTTGTCAACATTATTAAGGACAAGTGGTAGAAAATGAATAATTAATCTACTTGTTCAATCACTGTGATATCTGCTTATTTTCTCTTTTAACATGTTCTATCTACACTTCTGTTAAAATGTAATAATCACTTATTCTTCTGTTGTTTGGATACTTTATATTAGTTTTGGATGATACCACAAATTTAGGTATCGATCCGATACCAAGTAGTTACAGGATCATACATTGGTCATATTCAAAGTCCTCATGTGTCCAGGGACATATTTCCTGACGTTATAAACATAATATACATTTTTAAACAATGAAAACATTTTTTGTGATGCTAAAAAATATCTATGTAATCATAGTAGTATCGACTAGATACACTTTTGTATCTGGTATCATTACAGTGGATGTCAGGTGTAGATCCACCCATGACGTTTGTTTACATTGTGACGCCAGTGAGCTACGGTGTGTAGTGAAGCATGTTTAGCTATTCCTCGTCCTGCAGGGATGATACTTGTAAGAAACTTACTTTATTTGTCGCCATGGAGGCGAGGATTAGTGATTTAGAAGTAGCTAAAACACTGCAGACTGCGGATGGACTTTAGCCGCTTGCTCGCTAGCCATTGTGACAGTACTATGGAGAAGGAGACGGCACTGAGACAGGGGCGTCGATAGTTTGAGACGTGTTTATTAAACACAAGGAAGTGAAGTGTGTATTTAATCCAAATAAGTATGGTGTGACTGTGTTGTGTTTAACTCAGTGTTACCAGGAGTTGTTGAAGGTGCGTGTTGAGCGAAAGGCGGAAATCCAGGGAGGGCAGGGCAAGGTCGGAGGTCCGTGGGCAAGCAAGAGGTCAAATGCAGGAGCGACGCGTGAGGTCGAGATCCAGAAAGGTAGCAGGGAGCCCAGAGGGGATCCAGGGAGACGAGACACACAACTCGAAACCAGGAAATGGGGGAACGCTGCGGGACGACAACACAGGACACAAGACGATGAGCACAGAGGAGGGGAAACAGAGAGCGAATGCACATAGAGAGAGCTAGAGACGTGTAGGCTTATAGTACTGAGACAGGTAGCTACGTTCTGGCACTGGAATGCAGGACGTGCTGGCTTATGAAGAGAGTGGAGTCTTCATCAGCGTCAGGTGTGTTGATTTCATGGGCATGTCCAGAGGCGCGCACAAATGAGTGAGAGGCGGCAAGAATCTGAGCCGTAACAGTACCTCCCTCCTTATGTGAGGCTCCCGACGAGCTTAGCCGCCGTCTTATTTAATCATATATTGCTGCCTTTACACCTGTCAATGTTTACTTTTGTAAGCACATTAAATTTAAAAAAAAATCCTGACTTTGGAGCAATGTTTACGGACTCTAGTATTTGGCTCTCTATTAGAGACAATGGTTTTGTATTGGGACCGTGATTTCGGTCCTAGCTTGTTCACCGGTCCTCATATGGTAGGTCCTTTTCCTTGTTGATGTCCCCAGAAGGGTAGAAATACAAGAGCACACACACATTCTTGTATTTGTTACCTTCTTGAGACCTCGGAAAAATGCCTACCTCGTATGATAAAACACACTACAAGGTTTCCACCAGCATTAAAATGTTTGGACACAACCGGAGGAGTAAAGAAGAAACCAAAACACCAACGTGTGGGGAAGGAACCTCTTCCACTATGACAGCGCTGCACACACAAAAAGTGACAATTGCACCACATTGTGGCACTGTTATATGTATAAGTCAGGTTGACTTGAAATTTCTCACACTTCCCATCGCATTCTACGAAAACACCTGCTGTGACTTTAGGTTATTTTCGACCACCAAATCTAGTAAACATCTTTAGAGGACTGACAAACAAGTGTGTGTCGAATTTGGTCAAGCTTGGTAGAAAAAACATTGTTGATCATTTGTCTAAAGATTAATCAGAATCAGAATCAGAAATACTTTAAAAAACTTTTAAGTTACATGTATGCTAACATGTCTTATATATGTATTGCATGTATGCTAGCATGTCTTCTATATGTATTACATGTATGCTAGCATGTCTTCTATATGTATTACATGTATGCTAGCATGTCTTATATACGTATTACATGAATGCTAACATGTCACATATATGTATGCTAGCTTTTCCCTCGTCTTCCAGTGATAATGTACTTGGAAAAAACTCAATTTCCGCCACGGTGAGGATAAGTACCTTAGAAGCGGCTTCTAGACGACACGCTCATTACAACTTACACTCAAATGAACGACAAAGGAATATGGAGACGCAATTGTGTCTCGCTGAGTGTGCATTCCTTTTGAAGGAATCTTACGTGCGAGTACGTAAAACACCGTGACACAGCTGTGGTAAAGATTGGCCGAGGAGCTTCCAAAGGCAAACATCGGCCCTGATCCCGATCCCATGTCTAATTTGTACAAAAGGTATGCTGGGATGTTAAAAAGAACACCAATGTACACCCAACCGTGTCCCAAAACCGTGGTAAGATACAAACCGTGGAGCTTGAGATGCGTTCCACCTGTAATACATAGCAATTGTCCTGAATAGTAATTATACAGCAAGTCATTCCTTCACTGAGTGAGTCCTGTAGATGTCCTCCAAAAGCGATGGGTCAGCAAAGTAGGAGTAACCCAGGATCGGTCCTCAGGACCATAAGGGTTATGGTCCTCTCCCAGTCCACCAAATAAACTAAACCCCTCCCCTGTCGACGAACCCTAAGGATTTCCTTGACGGTCCAGAACGGGTCACTGCTCTTGAGGACCCTGGAAGGGGACCACGATGAGGTCCTGATAAGAGGCTGGACGGTCCTATAATAAGCCGTCCTTGAAGTCCTCACTTAGTCCTCGCCGGTACGCACTCAGGAGTGCCTTGTCGCCCCATCCACTGTCGTTCATGAGAGTGCGGAATTCGAGCATGTAGTCAGCCACGGAGCGGGATCCCTGCTGAATGGAATGGAGGCGGGAGGCGGCGTCTCCCCCGTCCACCGGGTGATCGAATACGGCCCGGAATTCCGAGCGGAAGGCGGAATAGCTGGTGCTCAGCCCAGTGTTCTGGTCCACTTGAGCACTCTTCCAGCCAGGAGGGAAAAAATAAACGCAATCTTGGCCCCGTCAGATGCGTAGCAAGACGGTTGATGTTGGAAGGTCATCTCGCATTGGACCAAAAATCCCCGGCACAAATCGAAATCGCCTTCAAAGGGTCTGGGGATAGCAATCTTCAGTTCCCGGGTATAAAGGGGGTTCCAAGGAGTAGCTGCAGCAGAAACTGCCGGTTGTGGTGCGGGGGAAGTCGAAGGCGACCTCCAGTTTGTTCTCCAGTGAAGAAAAATGCTCTTGGTGGTGCTGGAGTACCGTGCGCATTGCTGCGATGTCGGGGATCGTGGGGGCATGGATCTCGCTCTGCCACTGCCGTCTGGCTCTGGCATGGCCAGAACGTACTGTGACAGTAAATGGTAAATGGGTTATACTTGTATAGCGCTTTTCTACCTTCAAGGTACTCAAAGCGCTTTGACACTATTTCCATATTCAGCCATTCACACACTGATGGCGGGAGCTGCCATGCCCTAACCACAACCCATCAGGAGCAAGAGTGAAGTGTCTTGCTCAAGGACACAACGGACATGACGAGGTTGGTAGAAGGTGGGGATCAAATTAGGAATCCTAAGGTTGCTGGCACAGCCACTCTCCCAACTGCGCCACGCCGTCCCCAGTAACACTGAGTGTTACCAGGAGTTGTTGAAGGTGCGTTTTGAGCAAGAGGCGGAAGTCCAGGGAGGGCAAGGCAAGCTCGGAGGTCCGTCGGCAAGCGAGAGGTCAAAGGCAGGAACAGGGCGTCAAGGTCCATGTCCAGGCGTGAGGTCGAAATCCAGGAAGGTCGCAGGGAGCCCAGAGGGGATCCAGGGAGCCGGGACACACAACTCGGAACCAGGAAATGGGGGAACGCTGCGGGATGACGACACAGGACACAAGACGATGAACACAGAGGAGGGGAAACACAGAGAGTGAATGCACATAGAGAGAGCTACAGACGTATAGGCTTACAGTACTGAGACAGGTAGCTACGTTCTGGCACTATAACGCAGGACGCGTTGGCTTATGAAGGGAGTAGAGCAGTGGTTCTTAACCTTGTTGGAGGTACCGAACCCCATCAGTTTCATATGCACATTCACCGAACCCTTCTTTAGTGAAAAATAAAAAAAATATTTTTTTTCAAATTCAAGACAAAGTTATATGTTTTTGGTAACACTTTAGTATAGGGAACATATTCTAAGTAACAAAGACTTAATTTAGAGTCATTTGGTTAAGGTTAGGGTTAGAGGGTTAGAGTCAGGGTTAGAGGGTTAGGGTTATAAAAAGGCCATGCCGAATAAGGCATTAATAAGTACTTAATAATGACTAGTTAAGAGCCAAAATGTTACAAATTTGCATGTTAATAAGCAACTAATTAATGGTGAATATGTTCCCCATACTAAAGTGTTACCATGTTTTTTTACTGGTGCACAAAATGAACCGTGCATGAACATCACCTTGTTCAAAGAACAAAACCAACACAGTGCATAAACTCACAACAAATTACACACCTGCAAATCAGTCTGACTTCTGCTGTTGTTGTATCCATAAAACGCCGATAGGGAGAAGTTTTTATTTATACAATGAGTCGGGTGCGTCTTGACCTCCGCCGAACCCCTGAGGCTGACTCACCGAACCTCTAGGGTTCGATCAAACCCAGGTTAAGAACCACTGGAGTAGAGTCTTCATCAGCGTCAGGTGTGTTGATTTCAGATTGCCTGCAGCAGCGCGGAGGTGTAGAAGCGGCAGGAGGGGAACGCCCGTGGGCGTGTCCAGAGGCGCGCACAGATGAATGAAAGGCGGCAGGAATCAGAGCTGTAACAGCCATGTCTTAAAGCACCTCATACTGAGGGCGTTTCAGTGTTATATATTCACCTTTATCGTTAGTTTTTAAACCAAAATGTGTCCGTTCTCCCTTTTCTGTCTACACACTGTGTCTGCTTGTAAGTACTCCGTGATTGTGCGTTGCCGAACATGCTCCTCTGCTCGTAAAACTAGCAACGACACGACGTGACGATGACGCACCGTTATGCCCGTTAAAAAACTGGTACTTTTTAGAGGCGGTATAGTACCGAATATGATTCATTAGTATCGCGGTACTATACTAGTACCGGTATACCGTACAACCCTAATATCAATATTTAAAAACTGTAAGCAGTCAAACAGAAATGATTTAAACCAGTTTAAGGCAGTTTCTAAAATGCCAATAGATGTTTTAATTTCTGTATTAAAATAATGGCAGCAGTAGTGTATGTCGAACATGCTTACAAAGTCGGAAAACATATTATCTTCACAGGCGATACAATTAATCCTCCGACAAACGCCACACCAAAATCTAGCAGTACCAGTAAAGAAACAAGAACTTTGTCCGAAGCAACAAGGAGGTTGTCATTTTTACGAGAGCTTCGCCTAGCGCCCTTGTTTACGTTTTTCTATTTTCATGGTGTGCTTGTTTTCACCACCATCGCCTTTTGTTGTCTTATTTTGAGTGCCCTTGCAAATAAAGAGGAAGAGTTATTGCTTGCACATTCTCTGCCGCTGCATTTTTTGGGGATCCACAACACCCGCATGGAGTATTGTCTGAGCTTTTTGAATGGTTATTTATTGGGTTTTATGGGCGGAATAAAGGACCTCCCATTGACTCCGCTAATTTTATTTATGTTTATATAATACTTTAAAGGTATTAAACTAAATCTTGATGTTAAATGTCTATTATAATGATTCCATCCATCCATCCATTTTCTACCGCTTCTCCCTTTCGGGGATTGTGAACAATATTCCAAAAAAAAGTGCAGTTACCCTTTAAAGAAGGCGTTTGGACGTTTTTAAGGGTTTTTACAGGCAGAATACAGCGACTCCCATAGACTTTTGATTGCATTTATTTATTATTTAGAATCATACTTGCCAACCTTGAGACCTCCGAATTCGGGAGAATGGGGGGGGTGGGGGGATGTTTGAGATGGGCGGGGTCAGGGTGGGCGGGGCCGGGGGCGGGGTTAAGGGGATGAGTATATTTATAGCTAGAATTCACTGAAATTCAAGTATTTCTTATATATATATATATATATATATATATATATATATATTTATATAAGAAATACTTGAAATTCAAGTATTTCTTATATATATATATATATATATATATATATATATATATATATATATATATATATATATATATATAAGAAATACTTGAATTTCAGTGAATTCTAGTTACATATATATGTACTTTATTATATATGTTATGGTATGCGGTCAGGCCCACACTTGACTCAGGGAGATGGACGTCCCTGCCATGCATAGTCCCTTGGGACTCATTCCATATACACAACAGCAATAATACCGGGGTTAGAATGTGGGTACAGTATGGATCCTTCAGCTGGCTGCAGGGGGCGGAAGGGAGACGTCCCTGTCGCTGCTCCACCACCCAGAGATGTTCCGGGATTAAAGGAGCGAAACATCCGTGAAAGGTGGCTCCCGGCTGATGACCCTGCAGCTAGCACCACATGGCACTGTCGGAGGTGCGTCAGGCAGTAATGCCCTGCAAGTGTTAACTTGTGCTTACATCTATCTTAACTGGCCTTCCAGTGACTACTGTGAACAGAGCAGTTGGCATCCAGGAAAAGACTGGTGGGCTGCCAGGGAAGACTGGCTGGCAGCAGGAAAGACTGCACCAGGGGTGGAGGGGCTAGTTACCATTTTCCACATGTCTGTGAAGCAAGCTCCATGGACTCCCTAACCTAACTACAAGCAATATAAGGAAGAAACAGCCCGGCGGTCCACCGAGAGGCGGGATGAAAGATGGACCAATCAGGACGGATAACACGGAAACGACTGGCACGACAATGACGAACGAGCAGAGGATCCTCAGAGAATGTGGCTGTGGGTGGGCCAAGGAAACAACCTACCGGGGCCTGCGAATACACCAGGGAAAGGCAAAATGCGGCGGTGGCCGCAACCAGATGCAAGCTTGCACTGCAGAAGCAGATCAGACAAGGAGGAATCTTAGCCAGGTTGAGCACCACAGTGCTATTGATCCCACCATTGCAACTGGTGAGGGAGAGGAGGACCAGCCTTCCCAGCAGGACGTGCAGCAACAACAGCACAGCCCGCAGCACAGTGAAACACCAAGTAGAGAACCCACAAGAGGAACATCAGTGAAGCTTATCCGGAAAGCCAAAGTGAAGTGGCCAAAAGCCAACGACAAAGACTCCTGGAGCAGCTTCGATTTTAACTTATGCACCACTCTCCAAAGTGCGCTAAGAGGCAGTGTAACTTCCAAACTAAACATTATGGGAGACATCATCTACGAAGAAGGGAAAGAGCGTTTTGGATTGATGCCACAGAGGAAGATCGTTCCCAAACAGAGCGGGAGACGGGAGAGGGAAATCCTCCAGCTCGTAAAGGAACGCCGCCTCTTACGCAAGCAGTGGAGGAAAGCCAATGACCAGGAGAAAGTCGGCCTGAAGAACTTGTGGGACCAGATCAAGCTAAGACTCACACAACTGAGGTGAGCTGAAAGGATCAGGAAACGCAGAAGCCGCAAGGAGAAAGCAAGGGCAAGCTTCTTCCGGGACCCCTTCAAGTATGCTCGAAGCCTGCTAGAGGAAAAGAAGAACGGGACACTCCAGACCAGTGAGCTGGAGTTGGAGAACACATCACAGTCCAGCTCAGTGATAGCCAAAAGGACCTCCCCCTCGGATCACCGGGGCACGTACCTCGCCCACCTGAGCCTTCCTCGCAGTTTGACACCACACCCCCGAGATGGGCTGAGGTTAAGCAAGTGGTTGAGCGTGCAAGAACTGCTTCAGCACCTGGACCGAACGGGGTACCTTACAAGGTTTTCAAAAACTGTCCTGGACTCCTGAAGCTGTTGTGGAAGCTGATGGGCGTTGCCTGGAAAACCCAGTCAATACCATCATCGTGGAGCAGAGCAATAACAACTTTTATCCCAAAAGAGAGTAACTCCTGTAACATCGACCAGTTCAGAGGCATTGCCCTACTGAATGTGGAAGGGAAGCTTTTCTTCACCGTGGTGGCGAAACGGATGACCAGCTACCTTCTGGCAAACAATTACATCGACACCAGTTGTCAGAAGGCAGGCGTTCCAGGCTTCCCTGGCTGCGTGGAGCACTCGGCCACGATCTGGGAGCAAATCCAGTCAGCAAAGCGCAACAAAGCGGACCTGCATGTGGTTTGGTTGGATCTGGCAAATGCCTATGGATCGGTTCCACATTAACTCATCAGCTTTGCACTCAACTTCTTCCACATTCCATCATGCATCCAAAGCCTGGTAGTAAACTACTTTAACAACTTCAAAGGAGAACGACCCAGGAGATCTCAACTGGTTGGCACCAGTTAGAGAAGGGAATAGCAATGGGTTGCTCTATCTCCCCAATACTGTTCATAACAGCCTTCGAGATCATCCTTATCGGTGGAAGACATATGGTCCGAGGAGTGAGATCTGAGTCAGGCCAGCGACTCCCGGCGCTGCGGGGCTATATAGATGATGTTACCACCCTCCTCCAGACGGCTGCATGTACCACCAGACTCCTGAAAAGGCTCGGGGAGCTCCTAGCATGGGCACGGATGAAAATAAAACCTGCCAAGTCCCGCAGCCTCTCTATCCGGAAAGGAGCCAGGAATGACAAAATCTCATTCTCAGTGGATGGTGAATTAATCCCACGTGTGGTCGACCAACCTGTGCGGAGCCTCGGAAGGCGTTACACTGCTGACATGTCTGATAAGAACATGGCTGCCTCTGTCACTTCTCAGCTGAAGGATGGCCTGAACAAAATTGACCAAAGCTATCTTCCAGGGAAATTCAAGGTCTGGTGTTACCAGTTTACCTTATACCATCGCCTGATGTGGCCCTTGAAGTTGTGCGACATCACCTCCACAACAGTCCTCAAGATGGACTCAAAAGCCAACAACTACATTCGCAAGTGGCTGGGCCTTCCCAGATGTCTTTCCAACACGGCGCTGTTTGGAAGAACCATCCTGAAGCTGCCACTGAAATCCATCAGTTTGGGCTACAAACAGGAGAAGGTGAGGCTCGTGTTTGAGCTCAGAGACTCACCTGATCCGTCTGTCCGTAACACCAAGACCCAAGTCTGTACAGGGCGTAAGTGGAATGCGACGCAGACAGTAGACCAGGCCATCGTCCGACTGAAACACCAGGAGATGGTAGGACAGATACAGTCTGGCAGAGCCGGCTTCGGATGGGTAACAGCATCCAAGATGTGGTCCAAAGCCTCAAGGAAGGAAAGAAAAGATCTGGTGATCTCAGAAGTGGTCAAGATGGAAGAGGAGAGCTACATGATCAAGGCTGTGGGCCAACAGCAGCAAGGGAGATGGACCAATTGGGAGGCCGTTGTCAACAGAGTTGTTACGTGGGCAGACATGTGGAAGATGCCCCAGGCGAGGCTAAGTTTTCTCATCAGGGCCACGTACGATACCCTCCCCAGTCCCGGGAACTTGCATGTGTGGTATGGGGCAGAGGTGACCTGCCAGCTCTGTGACTCCCAGAACCCAAGCTTGCATCACATTCTTTCTGGCTGCAAGGTAGCTTTGTCGCAGGGCCGGTATGGATGGCGGCACGACCGCGTCCTGCGGAAGCTAGCTGAAATCCTGGAGGCACGCAGAGTGGAAGCAAATGGGGCCAGTCCAGGAACAGCTCAGCGGTTGATTAAGTTTGTCAAGCAAGGTGGCCAGCCTCAGAGCAGCAGCAAGAGCATCCAGTCCCTCCTGTCAGCTGGCGGAGAATGGAACATGAAGGCTGATCTAGATCGTCGGTTGAAGTTCCCTCAAGAAATCACAACAACCTTGTTACGCCCAGACATTGTCCTGTGGTCCACCTCTACTAAAACTGTCATCATGGTAGAATTAACGGTACCATGGGAAGAGGGAATGGAGGCTGCCTTTGAAAGAAAGAGGGACAAATACTTAGAGCTGGCAAGTGAGTGTGCACAAGCAGGATGGAGGCCCTTCACCTATCCAGTAGAAGTTGGCTGTAGAGGCTACACTGGAGCGTCCACCCAGCGGCTCCTAAAGTCCCTCGGGATTAAAGGCTCCAATCTAAAGAAGGCCCTCAAAGCCCTGGCAGAGGAGGCAGAACAAGGGAGCTTCTGGTTGTGGCTCAGAAGAAACGATAAGGCGTGGGGAAAGCAAGGCGCGTAGACAGGGGGCAGTAGGGAGACTTCCCTGCTGCCATGTTATGGTATGCGGTCAGGCCCACACTTGACTCAGGGAGATGGACGTCCCTGCCATGCATAGTCCCTTGGGACTCATTCCATATACACAACAGCAATAATACCGGGGTTAGAATGTGGGTACAGTATGGATCCTTCAGCTGGCTGCAGGGGGAGGAAGGGAGACGTCCCTGTCGCTGCTCCACCACCCAGAGATGTTCCGGGATTAAAGGAGCGAAACATCCGTGAAAGGTGGCTCCCGGCTGATGACCCTGCAGCCAGCACCACATGGCACTGTCGGAGGTGCGTCAGGCAGTAATGCCCTGCAAGTGTTAACTTGTGCTTACATCTATATATATATATATATATATATATATATATATATATATATATATATATACATATACATATATATATATATACATATAAATAAAATAAATACTTGAATTTCAGTGTTCATTTATTTACACATATACACACACATAACATTCCTCTACTCATTGTTGTATTTGAAAGTGCAATGCTTTGCAGCCAGTACCACAAACCAGTAACCATAATCCGCAAATAATGTGCCGTTGTTGAGTGTCGGTGCTGTCTAGAGCTCAGCAGAGTAACCGTGTAATACTCTTCCATATCAGTAGGTGGCAGCAGGTAGCTAATTGCTGTGTAGATGTCGGAAACATGGTTTGTCGTGACCACAATATGCAGACGACAGTGGGAGGCAGCGTGCAGGTAAAAAGGTATATAATGCTTAAACCAAAAATAAACAAAAGGGGAATGCCACTAAGAAAAGGCATTGAAGCTTAGGGATGGCTATGCAAAACGAAACTCAAACTGAACTGGCTGCAAAGTAAATAAAAAACGAATGCTGGACGACAGCAAAAACTTACAGCGAGTCCAGCAGACGGCATCCACAAAGTACATCTGTACATGACATGACAATCAACAAAGAAGGATAGCAACAACTTAAATAGTCTTGATTGCTAAAAAAAAAAAAAAAAGCAGGCACTTAAAGGAAGACATGGAACTGCTACAGGAAAAGCCATTAAAATAGGAGCGCAAGACAAAAACTAAAACACTACACACAAGAAAACACCAACAAACTCCAAATAAGTCACAGCGGGACGTGACAGGTCGTGACAGTACATCTACTTTGAGACAAGAGCTATAGTGATGCATGCTTGGTTATGGTTTGAATTTATATCCAACAATTGCAAGAACGACTTTTTACTGTCAATGCTGCTGAGTTTAATTTTGTTTATGTTTTCTGCTGGTGGTGTGCCTCTTGATTTTTTCAATGAAAAACATGTGACTTGGCTCAAAAAAAGGTTGAAAAACACTGGACTACGGCGTCGCCATGGACTACAAAGGCGGACCGCGCACATTTACAGGACTTATGCAGATCCCAAATACAGATCAGCAGGTACCAGAAGGTAAGAAAAGTTATTTTTGCATAATATTGCGAAACAAAACACCAGATAATATGTCTTACCTTATACACACACCATAATAATACTCCTATGTTGAAGCACATCATATTGAAATCTCAAGCACTGCTACAAACAATGTTTCAATAGTGTCACGCATCGGTAAAAAAATAGAAGAAAAAGAGAAAACTAGAAAAGAGTAGCAAGGGAGAAAGATGTTGTAAAAAGACTAATAAGAAGATTACAAATATGGCCTTAGGAGCAAAAAGCATACATAATGATCACAATAAACTAAAACTGGAATAAGAGAAGCACTAAAGAAAAGGAGTAGCAAAAATGACAAAACTTTTCTTTTTGCCGCAGGACTTGTGCTAAGGTGGCTCCACACCCAGAATTTCAAACATGGGCACGAGGAGAAAGCCAAAGCTGGACACAAACAAACGCACAGAATCGTTATGACAAATCCAAATTAAACTGCATAGGAAACATCTCTACAGTAGATGACTACAAATCTATAGCATGCCTCTGGGTTTTTCCCCCCCGATTGTATGTCTCGGAAACTTTCTGATGCGTCCGCATGTGTGTGCACTTTTTGTGTGTGCATTTTATGTGTAACTGTCAGAAGGTTGTGTATCTGCACATTGAACTCCCTTTTCATTAGCAGTCACATTATTTTAAATTAGCAGACAGTGGACAATTACTGGCGATGCTCGATGCTTCTAATTAAAATTAATTTAAATAAAACACAAATTGAAGTAATTACTCCAAGTGTTAAAGGTTTTGTCTCATGCCACTTTACTTATTGCTTTATTACGTTGCTCTTATCAAAGAAGAAGAAGAAAAAAAAAACAAAGGGAAGGAAAATGAAGCACTGCCGCTCATTAATGACTTCACCTGATTATTTGGAGTGGAAAGTTGTCCGTGAAGGTTGAGTAATTTACAATGATTTTTTTTTAATTGGAGGTGGATTTGCTTTGATTGAAATTAAATATAAATGGCTTCTTAAGTAGCTTATCACAGCCTTGTGACTTGCAAAACTGTGTCCATAGGCCACAAGGTTTTAATTTACAGACAACGAAGTGGTCCTCCATGCACAAATAATTATTCATCATTATGGATGTTGAATAAATACTCTTTTTTATGACGTACTGTATAGTAATATTGTAATATTATGTGTAATACAATATTTCCAGCTGTAAATCAAATAACATATCATTAATACAGTTGTTTTTTATTTCACTACTAATAATCCGTAATACAATATTTCACACTTACTAGTCTTACATACATTTTTAGTCTACTTTAGACCTGCATTATCCTTTCCATCCTTATCCTTTCCAGCCTTTGTAACTGAGCTACTGTGTGGAACAATTTCCCTTGTAGGAAACATATGTGAGACATATGTGATTGACAGCCAGGAAACAAGCCAACATTTTCTCTCATCTGTTTTACAAAATGTAGCATGTGTTTTTGACAAATATAGACATTTATTGGTTGGATCTGTTTTCTTAAAAGAATATTAGTAACCTATGCTAGCATTGTGATTGATGTCTGTTTTATTTATCTTATATTAACCGAAGCAGAGGAAAAGCAATAATATATATGTGTATATATATATATATATATATTATTTAATAATTTAATCATTATAGTTGAATGAAAATAATTACAGACACCAATTAAATGGTCATTTTTAAAATACACTTGACAGCAGTAATACTACTATCTATATATGTATGTATATATATATATATATATATATATATATATATATATATATATATATATATATATATATATATATATATATATATATACTTTTCGGTACTTTTCTAAGTAAAGGGGACCACAAAAAATTGCATTATTGGTGTGTTGACTTCAACACTTTATATGGACCTTGCGTTTTATTTTCTCAAATAAAACAGACGTTTAAGTCTGCTAAAAATAAAAAATGAAAATAATTACAGATACCAATAAATGGTCATTTTTAAAATACACTTGACAGCAGTAATACTACTATCTATATATGTATGTATATATATATATATATATATATATATATATATATATATATATATATATATATATATATATATATATATATATATATATATATATGTATATGTATATATATATATATATATATATATATATATATATATATATATATATATACTTTTTGGTACTTTTCTAAGTAAAGGGGACCGCAAAAAATTGCATTATTGGTGTGTTGACTTCAACACTTTATATGGAGCTTGCGTTTTATTTTCTCAAATAAAACAGACGTTTAAGTCTGCTAAAAATAAAAAATGAAAATAATTACAGATACCAATTAAATGGTCATTTTTAAAATACACTTGACAGCAGTAATACTACTATCTATATATGTATGTATATATATATATATATATATATATATATATATATATATATATATATATATATATATATATATATACTTTTCGGTACTTTTCTAAGTAAAGGGGACCACAAAAAATTGCATTATTGGCTTTATTTTAACAAAAAATGTTAGGGAACATTGCAATCGAAGAACAATTTGGTCGTTAAATAAAATAGTAAACATACAAGACAACTTGTCTTTTATTAGTAAGTAAGCAAACAAAGGCCACTAATTTAGTCTGCTGACATATGCAGTAACATATTGTGTCATTTATCATTCTATTATTTTGTCAAGTGGTAGAAAATGAATTAATAATCTACTTGTTCATTTACTGTTAATATCTGCTTACTTTCTCTTTTAACATGTTCTATCTACACTTCTGTTAAAATGTAATAATCACTTATTCTTCTGCTGTTTGATACTTTACTCGGTACTTTTCAGAGGCGGTATAGTACCGAATATGATTCATTAGTATTGCGGTACTATACTAATACCGGTATACCGTACAACCCTAATATATATATATATATATATATATATATATATATATATATATATATATATATATATATATATATATATATATATATATATATATATATATATATATACTGTATATAGACACACACACACTAATAATAATAGTATATGAATTTGCTAAATGTATTAACTTGCAGTAGGTTGAAATAAAAACATCTCAACACTTCTAATAATGCAAAGCGCCACTATGTAGGTGATTTGAATAGTAAGTTAAATCAACTATCTATTGAAAAGAAAATCTAATTATAGTGCGTGTGGATTCATTTTGAGCGTGGTCATTGTCTTCTCCATGTCTCCATTTACCTCTTATTGGTGTGTGTTCTGACCACCGGGGAAACACGGCAGGTTTTTTTTAGTGCCGCTCCCCAGCTAATGCATTAATGTGAGAACTTAATTAAGGCGACAGTAAGGAAAGCTATTACAGGTAAGTTGTTAGAAATTAACCAGTCAATCTAAGGTTGTCTAAATTGAATTTTTCGCTGAAGCGTCCGGTGTGCAACTCATCAACTCCCATCTTCTCTTGCTAACCCTGACCCCCTGGGTTCAATTTCCGTCTGCGCATTTTATATTGCCAGGAATACAAAAGTCAATTAAGAAAGTGCTTTAGAAATCCAATTAAAAGTCTTTGGACAATTCCTGTACTTCGTTCCTACAGCCTCCACTACTAATAATGAAATAACACTCACATATCCTCTGTTGTTTCTTCCCGCCTCTTCTAAATAATGAAGCAACTTAAAAACACACTCAGGCTTTAAATGAAGGTTTTAACCCGTGAGAAGCCATGATGACACCGTCAGCAACACTTTAAATGCAGTAAAACATGTCCTATGCAACCTTGTGGCCATAAATGACGTAAAGGAAACACTTAGAGTAGTTAGTACCACGACGTATAGGCTGCGTTCCATTTACCTTGGATGTTGGAAGTCGGAGCTGGGAATTATGCAGTGGCGGGCCGTTTGTTTCCCACCCATACTTGCCAACCCTCCCGAAATTTTCCGGGAGACTCACGAATTTCAGTGCCTCTCCCGAAAATCTCCCGGGACAACCATTCTCTCAAATTTCTCCTGATTTCAAGCCGGACTTAAGGCACGCCCCCTCCAGGTCCGTGCGGACCTGAGTGAGGACAGCCTGTCGTCACGTCCGCTTGGCCAACCAAAAGGTTTACGTTGTATTACGGCTTCAAGTGTTGGAGTCTTTTTTTTTTTTTTTACTTTATTTATAAATTTCAACAATTACAAACAGACGAGAAACAATAATCAAAATAAGTACAAAAACAGTAGAAAACAGTACAAAACAGCGCCAGGTGGTTGTAAATTCAAAGCAACTAAAATAGAATACAAAAAAAAAAAAAAAATATATATATATATATAATAAACAAAGTACAAAGCCATAGGCCATACTTGCCAACCTTGAGACCTCCGATTTCGGGAGGTGGGGCGTGGGGGGTGGGGGGGGGGGGGAGTTCGTGGGTGGGGTGGGGGGGCGTGGTTGGGGCGTGGTTAAGAGGGGAGGAGTATATTTACAGCTAGAATTCACCAAGTCAGGTATTTCATATATATATATATATATATATATATATATGTGAAATACTTGACTTTCAGTGAATTCTAGCTATATATATATATATATATATATATATATATATATATATATATATATATATATATATATATATCCATCCATCCATTTTCTACCGCTTATTCCCTTTGGGGTCGCGGGGGGCGCTGGAGCCTATCTCAGCTACAATCGGGCAGAAGGCGGCGTACACCCTGGACAAGTCGCCTCCTCATCGCAGGGCCAACACAGATAGACAGACAACATTCACACTCACATCCACACACTAGGGCCAATTTAGTGTTGCCAATCAACTTATCCCCATATATATATATATATATATATATATATATATATATTGTCGGAGGCAGATATTTACATATATCCGAATTTTAGTGTTACTTCTTTTCTTTCATAGTCATATTTGAAAACAGCTCGTGTTTTCCATTACAATGTCTTTCTTTACTCTAGCAAGTAAACTGTGTGTGTTAACCTTGAGTTCTTTGGAATGTATTATGACTAGGGAGACGTTGTGCATGTATTATGGCTAGGGAGGGGGAAGAAAAGAGGGGTTTTTGGCGTTGGGAAGACAGACCATTTTAGCGGGGCGATCCGAATGTTCTATGCTGTTTCTGTGAAAGTATATTTGCAAAGCTTTGCCAATATATTACAAAATACCTATTCTGTCTCTGGTGGTTTTTCAACTCAGCTTTAAGTGTCGTAAAGAGCTTGGGAGCGATTTGTGACTTGAATTCCCTGGGAGGAACAACTGGTCCCAAACGCAACAATTTGGGGGCCTTGTCCGGGCGACACGCTGAGAATTGGACACCTCTTACACTCTTCTGGACAGACTCACGAGTGGCCAAACATAAAACAAGGTAAGCAGAGCCTTTTTCTAAAATCTGCTTTAGGAGTCTGTCTTGAAGTATGTAAGTCAAACACTGTTTGTACCCCAGACACAGAGTGGACATTTTGATGGATTGATTGCATTTTTCCTTTGTCCGCCATTACATAAAAAGCTGTAAATAAGTGGTCAACTCGCGTCATTGTGTCTCGACTATTGTGACGGGCAGTTTCATTGACGAATAAACTAATAGTTGGGTGTAGCTCACCCTGGGTCATTGGTCGTCGCCTAAACGAGTAACAGGTTCGAGGCCTTTCGTCTGGGACGAAAAATTCTGAAGTAAGGGGTTCGAGACCCTTCGTCTGGCACGATAAATTCTGAGATAAAAGACACAATGGCTACGGAGTGTGACAGACAGGAATGTGATGGCGGATGGGGGAAATGTGATGAATGGCTACCGTTTAATGATCAATTGAATGTGCTTTTGGTGACAATGGAATCAGCGGGAAGAGACAAAAAGGAGAACGTTTCATGAAAGGGTTAAGAGGGAGTTTACAACACTCGTAAAGTCGTGAACTCAAACGTTTGGTAAATAAAGAAAAGTAACTGGAAGTTTTATGGTAAAGTGAAACACAGAGAAAGAGCTTTCGTGCAGCTTTTTCCTTGTGTGTGTGTGTGTTGCTGGTTGCGTGGGAGTGTGTGTGTGTGTGTGTGTGTGTGTGTGTGTGTGTGTACGTGTGCTTGTGTGTGTCTACTGAGAGCATAAGCGTGCTTGTGTGTGAGTGTGCGCGTGCTTGTGTGTGTGTGTGTTGCTATTGGTGACGGTGGAGTCCGCGGGGAGAGACGGAGGGGGGGAACAAGATAAATTAGATAAGGATATGGCTCGAGCACAGGGTGAGGAACCTAACGGTTTAAAAGAAGGCTTATAGATATGTGCTCGAGAATTTAAGAGTTTGACCGAAGAGAAAAGAAAGTTAGAGAAAAATAAGATAAAATGGACGGGCTGTAGCGTATGCACGACACTATTCAAACGACCCGCCCAGACTTTGACTAAGCCAACGCCCCCTACTCAAGTGCCAAGAGAGGGAGGTACTCACACGCCCTCTCTAAGCCATCGGCTCAAATTCTTAACCCCTTCCTTTGCACGTCTGACCATTTTCCCCCAGTAGATAACAACCTCTCACGTGCACAACAGACATTCTTGAATAATAAAGTTAAAGTAAAAGTTAAAGTACCAATGATTGTCACACACACACTAGGTGTGGCGAAATTATTACACAACAGAGGCAGACTTTGTGGTCTCTGTAACCGCTAAAGGCTCGCTGGAAGGCTACATTGACAAACAACCACATGACCCACATGCATACAACACACGCTCCAAAAAGGTAGAAGGACATGCATATCCACTTTTTCCTGAAATTAGTGGCCAATTTCAAAATATAAGACTTTTGCTGTTGCAGACATGCAATCCATTGTTGACAAACTCCCACCTGTGTCTGAAGGAGGGAGTCTTTGGCTTAACACGTTAGACAAACTAACAGCGGGATACACTCTCTCCGTAGCAGACTTTAGAGGCATTTTGTATCGTTGTGTTTCCACACAAGATGGCCAAAATATGGAACAACAAGCAGGATTATTGGCTGAATCTTCGACTTCACCGGTAACACCGTACATAAGAGGCATAGCTACTGCTATGCGCAGTCTGTTTCCTCTTCCGTGTCAAAATGCCACTCCTACATATCGGTGGAAAGATGGTGAGTCACCTTATGTATTTATAGACCAAGCTAAAGAGCAGTGGTCACGTGCTACAGGTGTGCATCCCAGTAAAGAAGGGGAACACCGACAGTTTTTTAGACGATCAGTACTTGACGCAATGCCAACTGTGGTGAGACGCAGGATGGATGATAACCCTGATATGCACGGTGCCAAAAACAACACATGGCAGGGACATCTTATTCATCACATGCAAAATTGGACAAAGCAGGATGGTGGTAGAGTAACAAGGAAACAACTACTTAAATTACAGATCGCTGAAGATGAAAAGTTAAAAGAACCAAAAGGTCAAAGATCAGCTAGCGTATATTCAGCAGTGGGTGACCTTGCTTTTGAGTCCCAGCAGGTGGAGGAAAGAATCCTCAACAGACGTGCGACCAGACGGTTGGACTCGGGTGGTGGACACGGTGCTTTAAGGCCAAGACAGGGTGAAAACTGTTTCATCTGTGACCAGCCGGGTCACTGGCAACGTGAATGTCCTAACTCCTCTGAACGAGACAGGCTCCCAATTGCAGCCAAAACATCATACAGGCATGGCAAAGGACGCCCAAGGCAGAAGCCCCAGCAGGAAATACAGACAGGCCCCCTGCTGGACATAAGTGTCAACGGACAATGTTATCAGTTTGTGATTGACACTGGTGCCACCCACTCATTTCTGAATGCAGAGGTACCAAAGAAACTGTGTGCTTCCTTTTTGAAGGTCGAAGGCTTTGCTGAGGTCACAAGAATGTTACCGGTCACCAAACCTCTTCCGGTTCAGATTGCTGGACACACACTGAAGCACCCCTTCGTGGTTGACCTGCACACACCTTGCCTAATTGGTAATGACCTCCTTTACAGACTGTACCCTGACATTCAATATCGCACAGAAGGAACCTTCCTGGTGTTACCTGACGGCTCAACCACCAAGCTGCGACACCACTACCAAAGCTCCTCCATGAGCTCATACCACAGCCTGAAACACCAGAAATGGCTGACATCTCCAACTGCTCTATCAGTGAAAACCCTGGCTGACTGAGATGCTTCCGTGTGTACCGCCACCCGACTCGCCTCATGTTCATGCCAGGAGGCCTTTGACTCCTTTATATTTATATATGTTGGAACTCAAGGTGTGGCTGCTCATGTTGACATATCTTTGCTACAACTCGCATAGTATAAGATGGACACAATTGCTGTCCCACATTGTTCCCTTGCTCTTTGCCCCGCCTACAAAACCAAAGACTTAGGTCCAATGATAAAACACGTCGTAGCTGCCACTCATTGCACCGACACCCAAAACCACATTTTCCTCTTGTTTAAGTTTTCTGTTAAACACATAGCTATGGGCTGCACTTTGGACACCCCGGCTGTAGGCTACGAGGAGCTAGCAGCTACACAACAGCTGAGCTAAAACGACACATTACATTTAAGCATATCAAAAAATTATAGTTGCTTATTACATACACACAGTCACCATGACAGAAGTCTGACAGAAAGTATTCAGTAACAAACGTGTCCGCATCATTCGACTTTCTACAACATGAGCTTGACTTAATTTGTTATTGTGGCCACCAGGCGTGGTGAAATTTCAAATTACTATTGCGAAAGCATCCGCCATAAGGTTAGTATTTTTCTAGTATTTGTGTCGATATAAATATAGGCATATTTTGAAGCTTTCACCATATTGGATAAGGTACATAAAATTTAGGATTTAGTTGAGTTTGAGTTATTTCTGATTTCGCTAAGGGGTCCCCTACCCTAATACCATCCTCCAGTGGTCCACAGAGACTGAAATGACTTTCATTGACCTCAAACATGACCTGTCCTCCGCCCCTGCTCTTGCTGTACTTGACTATTAGCTGACCTTTTTCTTAGATGTTTCTGAAAGTGATAGTATTACTGACACAGTCCCTTTTTCAGAAACAGAAGGGGGAGGAGGTGAGGGTGGATTCAGACTCTTGGATTCAGACTCCGTACAACAAACTAGCTTTAACAATATTCCTGTGGGTAAGAAGTTATAACTAAATTGTTGTAAGTTTGTAAATTTAACTTGAAAATAGCCATTTTGCACATCGATAGTAGTTTAGTAAATCAATTTGGAATATGGAGGAGGTGAGGGTGAACCGTGTATAGTTTTTGACTTCATTGATATGATCAATCCGGTGAAAGGGAAAAGATACTTGCTGACTTGTGTTGACAATCACAGTGGTTGGCCGGAAGCAACCCCAACCTCAAAAGAGGATGCAAAATCAGTAATTAAATGGCTTGTGAATGACCTAATTCCCCGACATGGTTTCCCCAAAAAGATTAGGTCAGACAAAACACCCATTTTAAAATTACTCACTTAGCCTTGGTCGAAAATGCTCTTGGACTAGAACACAGGTTCGGTTTGGGGGTACCATCTTCAGTCCCAAGGTAAGGTTGAAAGGATGAACCAGAATATCAAAAACAAATTGGCTAAAATCTGTGCACAGACCAAATTGAATTGGATTGACATGTTGCAATTAGCGTTAATGAACATTCGAATGTCCGTGAATAAAACAGTTTTACCGCCCTTTGAGTTTTTCACCCTATGAACTGCATACAGGTCAGCCCCTTCCCAGGATCAACACCCCCCTGGAAGAAGGAATCAGCGTAAAACCAAAATGGTATTTTACACAAAATGCAGAATTTGTGTGCCAGTTCTTCTGTACAGATTCGGGGATGACAGCCCGCCACTCCAGATTCCCTTCCGTCCACTGAGAGGGTCAAGATCAAGGTCATCAAACGCAAGTGTACGGAGCCCAGGTGGAATGGTCCCTTCAAGGTCGTGGTACGGACGTCCCACGCCCTTCGACTAGCTGGTACAGGGGACACCTGGTACCACCTCTACCTCCGCACTCCCGCGGAGGAGCCTGCCACGGAAGGGGCCCAGAAGACGACGCTGAGAGACACCTCTCTCCGTTGAGCTGCCGTCTACCGTCGTGTAGATCTTCCAGATTTTCTACCTACACTACTCTGATCAACTTCTATATTGTATACCATTGATTGAGACCAGTCCATGTGCTCGATGTTTCTTAGTTTTTCTTGCTTGTTTTCAGCATAAGGATTTGTGTCGTTACATTAAGTGAAAAGTTTGATGTTTATCCCCGTCTCGTTACCTGAATTACTCTGATTTTGATTTCTGAAATTTCTGGTGTTTGGGCTTGCTCTACTGACCTTGTGTCTCAATTCTTCCTTCCCGACGACAGTGACTGACAAGTGTCTTAGAACGTACGGCGGACTTGAAATAGACTGGGTCAAGGGGGACAGCAAGACTTACTTTTTTGACCTATGCAGTGTGATTAAGTGCGAGGAAAAAAATAGTTCTTACCGTGCTAGTAACCTCTATCTTTGTTACGACTCAAATCTGAACTATTGGTGTCGGATGCGGACAACATACTCTGGTAAGTGGAGGCCTTTTTGGAAGCAGGTAACCCACTACACAGGGCCCTTCATATGCCAACATACCTCCACAATTTAAAGTTATTCTGAGAGGGATGACCTTTCAGAGGAACTTTGATCGGTCCCAGAACCCCCTTTCCCTCACAATTGCCAGAACAGGTGTTATACCTAGTCCCTTTTATGTTGTTTTGGGGGTTGACCAGACAGGTACAGACCCTAAAGGAATTATTAAAATTAATGTCCTTGAGAGGGCGTTAACTACCTCTGCCCCCTCTGTAGCGCCTAAAGTGCCACTCCACCTGGGTGACGTTACATTGACACTCACATCTGTGTATACTAATGACATCACCATTGAAGACCTGGTAGCTTTGACCTTAGGAGCAGGTGCAGGCAACCTGTGGCTTAGGTGGATGACTAGCATGGCTAAGAGCCAAGACCTGGGTGACTGTGTTGCTTGTTCCGCTGGACGTCCCTTTCCCCACACTTACCCCGCCCCTTTTAAGTAGACTGACACTAATGGCTCAAACTGTCTTATCTCCTTGTTTTCTGAACCCACACCGCCAGGTTGTGATTTGTTGGTTAGTGTGTACCCTCCTGTTGACAATTTCACCCGACTTTTTCCCTTTGTGGCCTAAAAGCTGAAATACACGTGTTTTCAATTTACAGGACCCCCTTCATCCCCCTACAAATTGGGTGACATTACCCCCTCCTGGTGCACCACCCTGATAGATGGCTCAAGGATAGGCCCTTGGGCACGAGCTGACTTATTCTGGTATTGTGGGGAGCACAGATTGTACATTAGAATCCCGACGTCAGCCATTGGACTTTGTGCTATGGTTAGACTGGTGACCCCAGTCACCCTAGTGGGTACCAAATTAACACCCCTTGGAACTCCTGTTTCAGCGGCCTCTCTAACTTCCCGCAGAAGACGCCATGTTTTATCTAGGAGGAGTGTAACGGGCTCCTTTGATTTGATGAGAAACCCTGATGGTGTTTACTTTGATGCAATTGGACAACCAAGGGGGGCCCACCACAACATAAATTGTGGTGTGAATCCTGTGCAGGTTTCGAGAACCTTCCTATAATTGGTGCTATTTTCCCTGTGACTGCTACTAAAAATGTAGAACGCATTAACTATGTTTTTTATAATCTGTTGAGACTGACTAACCTGACTCGTTACGCTGTTGAAGGACTTGCTGAACAACTTGCCCCAACTTCCCTCATGGCCGTCCAGAACCGCATAGCCCTTGACCGTATCCTAGCCAAGGAAGAAGGTGTGTGTGCAATGTTTGGTGACCAATGCTGTACCTTCATTCCTAACAACACCGGTCCAGAGGGCCCTGGAGGGCCTCCATGCCCTGTCTAAGGAACTTACTGAAGTTTCCGGTGTCTCTGACCCCTTCAAAGATTGGCTCCAGAGCACCTTTGGAAGGTGGTCTGACCTAATTAAGTCTGCCCTGATCTCCGTTGGAGTTTTCTTGGCCATCATAGCCTCATGCGGTTGCTTTATCGCCCCTTGTGCTAGGTCTTTGTGCACCCGCATCATTGTTAGAGCTGTAGAAGGACAACCTCACCCTATTTCTGGGTTTGCTATGTCACTGAAGGGGGTCACGCAAAGTGGTGACTTTCGAGAAATGCTAGTTTCCTTCCCTGAGGGTGACGACATTGACATAGATTCCATCCGTTTATCTCCCATGTAACTATGCTTTTAATTTTTTACTAACTTGCTCAGAGAGGGGCGTATTTTCCTCTGAAAAGTGTTGTACTAGTGATAAAGATCTTTTTAGAAGATCTGAAGGGGGAATTGTCGGAGGCAGATATTTACATATATCCGAATTTTAGTGTTACTTCTTTTCTTTCATAGTCATATTTGAAAACAGCTCGTGTTTTCCATTACAATGTCTTTCTTTACTCTAGCAAGTAAACTGTGTGTGTTAACCTTGAGTTCTTTGGAATGTATTATGGCTAGGGAGGGGGAAGAAAAGAGGGGTTTTTGGCGTTGGGAAGACAGACCATTTTAGCGGGGCGATCCGAATGTTCTATGCTGTTTCTGTGAAAGTATATTTGCAAAGCTTTGCCAATATATTACAAAATACCTATTCTGTCTCTGGTGGTTTTTCAACTCAGCTTTAAGTGTCGTAAAGAGCTTGGGAGCGATTTGTGACTTGAATTCCCTGGGAGGAACAACTGGTCCAAAACGCAACAATATATATATATATATATTTATTTTATTTTATATATATATATATATATATATATATATATATATATATATATATATATATATATATATATATATATATAAAATAAATACTAGACTTTCAGTGTTCATTTATTTACACATATACACACACATAACACTCATCTACTCATTGTTGAGTTAAGGGTTGAATTGTCCATCCTTGTTCTATTCTCTGTCACTATTTTTCTAACCTTGCTGAACACCCTCTCTGATGATGCATTGCTGTGTGGCACGCACAAAAGTGCTTTCATGAAATGCACTAGAGTCTGGAATCTTCCATCTCTCCCTAACATGGCCCAAAACCGGTCAATCTTTGCTTCTTGAGGAATATCTTCACTGCCAAGCACTTGGTAGTCCACTACTTCTTCCCGGAGGCTATCCAGGTCCAATCGCAGCTGCGGCTTGGAACTTACAAGCGTATTTCTTCATCTTACTCGTCATCGGCGTCGCCATGGCTGTATCTTCCTCGTTCTTCTGCTTCGTCTCCTTGTTGTGTGCGCAGTTGTGCACTGTACACTCTAAAAGCCGTATATGTTATTGTCACATATGCATGTACAGTAGATGGCAGTATTGTCCTGTTTAAGAGTGTCACAACATTGCTGTTTACGGCAGAAAACTGCTTTACGGTAGACGAAAACATGACTGCTGTTGTTGTGTGTTGTTACCGCGCTGGGAGGACGTTAATGAAACTGCCTAACAATAAACCCACATAAGAAACCAAGAACTCGCCCTCGATCATTCTACAGTTATAACGTGATTGGGCAGGCACGCTGTTTATATTGTGTGAACGCGGACTCAGGTCCGCATGGAGCTGGAGGGGACGTGGCCTCCAGCTCCGCCTGAATTTCGGGAGATTTTCGGGAGAAAATTTGTCCTGGGAGGTTTTCAGGAGAGGCGCTGAATTTCGGGAGTCTCCCTGAAAATCCGGGAGGGTTGGCAAGTATGAAATATATATCTGCCACCTAATCTACGTTTTGCTCTGCTTCTTTGTTGGTTGAAAAAGTGAGTACCGCTGATTTCTCCGCTGGCCGGGTATGGGTCCGGTGCCACTTTCTGCTTTCATAAATCACAACTTTTGATTGGATACTTGGGAGCGACAAGTGAGTATCCAATCACAGTCACGTTCGACGTAAGGCTACCTAGATGGGCTAGAGTCAAAAACTTGTGATCTGATAGGCTGTCGCAACTATCGCTAATGTTGGTTCAGAAGGCCTCCGGCAGAATTCATACAGCGCTGGCAACAAGCTAGCCGAATTCTGATTGGATAGAAGCTGTAACTTAAAAACAGCAACACTGGCGCCTAATATGACATGAAAAGAATATGATGAATACTTTTATTTATTTATGAAAAGTAAATTAAAAACAAAATTACTTTTACTAATTTAAGATCATGATTTATGGTAGGCCAGCGACGGGCCACCACTGGAATTATGTCATAGCCGAGATGTGAGCGTTCCACTTACAAGGTGGGAAGTCAAAATGGCCACATACACTAACGCTATTCTTGCGCTTGTCTTGTATAAGTATAAACAACTTATGGGAAAATATGCACTCTTTCTCCAACCTTCAAACATGATGAATGAAGAGGAAACAGGCACTATTGCTGGCGATATACCACATGAAAAAACTTAGTTTACAATACAGTCACGTCACCATACAGTATATAAACGTCCAACAACACACACATGGCTGATTTAGTGTGACAAAAACTAATCAGAAGTGCTAATAATAATATATATTATAGAAACGTATAATATTGTAGGAAATCCAGTTAATACTTAAAACTAGGACAGGGGTCGGCAACCCGCGGCTCCGGAGCCGCATGCGGCTCTTTGATCACTCTGATGCGGCTCAGCTGCATTCTTGCTGACCCTCTCAATTTTTCCGGGAGACTTCCGAATTTCAGTGCCTCTCCCGAAAATCTCCCGGGGCAACAATATTGAGGGCGTGCCTTTAGCGTCCAATTTTATACTACCTGCGTGCCGGCCCAGTCACATGTTGTATGCGAGCTCTGCCCTTCACACGAAAGTGACTGCAAGGCATACTTGGTCAACAGCCATACAGGTTACACTGAGGGTGGCCGTATAAAACAACTTTTACACTGTTACTAATATGCGCCACACTGTGAACCCACACCAAACGAGAATGACAAACACATTTCTGGAGAACATCCGCACCGTAACACAACATAAACACAACAGAACAAATACCCAGAATCCTATGCAGCACTAACTCTTCCGGGCTACACTATACACCCACGGAGTGGGGAGGGGGGGTTGATGTGTGGGGGGTTGGGGGGCGGGGTTTGGTGGTAGCGGGGGTGTATAATATATATATATATATATATATATATATATATATACTACTAACCTCCCTGCTTGGCACTCCGCATCAAAAGTTGGAATTGAGGGTTAAAAAAAAATCACTAAATTGATTCCAGAGCGCGGCCACCGCTGCTGCTCACTGCTCCCCTCACCTCCCAGGGAGTGGAACAAGGGGATGGGTCAAATGCAGAGGGTAATTTCACCACACCTAGTGTGTGTGTGACTATCAGTGGTACTTTAACTTTAACTTTATATATCTTTACTATAATAATATGGAACAAGCTAGGAATATACCGCTATCTAGCTATTTGTCGTAAAATTTCTATAAGTGAAGTGAATTATATTTATATAGCGCTTTTTCTCTAGTGACTCAAAGCGCTTTACATAGTGAAACCCAATATCTAAGTTACATTTAAACCGGTGTGGGTGGCACTGGGAGCAGGTGGGTAAAGTGTCTTGCCCAAGGACACAACGGCAGTGACTAGGATGGCAAAAGCAGGGATCGAACCTGGAACCCTCAAGTTGCTGGCAGGGCCACTCTACCAACCGAGCCATACCGCGCCGAAAAAGGCTGTCGTGACGTATTTGTCACAATGGCAACCATGCTAATATAGTAGGAAAGGGATTCATTCCTGGGTGGATCTCGTGTGAGAGGAAAAGCAGTGGGAGGGTTAAATATTTTGCAATGCAGTCTGTTGAAAATGATGGAAAACGCCACTCTACATAGCAACTCACGCTGTGGTCAAAGTTGGAATTGCCACAAAACACATTTAGAAATATTCAACACTCTACTGCCATCCGGCGGCTAAAGTGGATAGTGGACCCCTCCAATTTTGTCACGTTTCATGTGTCAGGTAAATCGCGACGAATGGGGCCACATGAATCCCCCTCCTACTGTAAGTGAGCAATTGGGCAATCCTGCACATTTTGGTATCAATGTGATGATAAGTAACTACTAGGCAAGTATTGTCAATAATGATTATTTGAACTATAACTTTTTCAAGGTCATTGAATGATAATTGTATGGTTTTTCCTTGTATATCATGATGATTACACGTGGCTTGTGCAGCCCTTTGAGGCACTTGTGATGAAGGGCTATATAATAAACTTTGATTGACTGATTGATTGATTATAAACAAAGTAAAATACAGGACAAATGTGTGACAATATCAACAAAATAATGCAATAATTACCTTTTATGTTTGACCAAAATAAAGTCAAAAAAGGAAAGCATCAAAACGGCGAGTGGCTCACTAATTTGAATCTTTCAAAGGTCTCCCGTGTCCAATGATGCACTCCCTGCATGCATTTACAAATATATATGAAACATTACATTAAAAATATAAAATATTCTGCCAAATTTCTCCAAAATATGTCAATATTCTGGAATAAGACACTGCCAAATTCTTCTAAACTCTTGAAATACCATCTATCCCAGTGGTTCTTAACCTTGTTGGAGGTACTGAACCCCACCAGTTTCATATGCGCATTCACCGAACCCTTCTTTAGTGAAAAATAAAATGTTTTTTTTCTTAATTTAATCTTAATTTATAAATATTAATCATGAAATGATGTTATTATATTAAAGAAATACTAATACATATATATTTTACAAACAGAGAGTTACAGGAATGTACACATGATCCCACGTTTCCATCTCATTGTGCAACATGTGATTGTTTTAGTGGTAACTAAATGCGATATCGGAAAGGGGTACAAATTATTTCCAAAGCAGGACCCCCACCCGGACATACAATACTAGTACACAGCTCATGAAAAACAATATGTTGTGTTACTGTCATTGTAAGTGGGCCAAAACACTTATTTTAGAAAATAATCCCATGGAAATTACTGCTGTCATTTGATTATAGTAATAAAACATTTAACTTGGTATTTAGTCAGGTTTGGGACAGGTGTGCTGCTGGTATGGCCACAGTGTGCACAGCTAAGTTAAAGTACCAATGATTGGTGAAATTTGTCCAATGCATTTGACCCATCACCCTTGTTCACCCCCTGGGAGGTGAGGGGAGCAGTGGGCAGCAGCGGTGCCGCGCCCTGGAATTATTTTTGGTGATTTAACCCCCAATTCCAACCCTTGATGCTGAGTGCCAAGCAGGGAGGTAATGGGTCCCATTTTTATAATCTTTGGTATGACTCGGCCGGGGTTTGAACTCACAACCTACCGATCTCAGGGCGGACACTCTAACCACTAGGCTACTGAGTAGGTCCACGTATATGGAAAATTAGAGGGAACATTGTTTGGGGCAATCCATAATACGCCGATAGGGAGAAGTTTTTATTCACACAATGAGACGGGTGTGTTCTGATCTCCGCGGCGGAGGCTCCGCTGAACCCCTGAGGTCGATTCGCCGAACCCCTAGGGTTCGATCGAATCCAGGTTAAGAACCACTGATCTATCCATTATGGTAAAATGCAATACTTTTTAATGCAAGGTTTTTATGACTATGTATATTTTAGGTACAGTATTTTTATTTGTATTGCACTGATGGATGACAACAAAATTAACTATGATGGCAATACAGGGATTCTATTCTATTTGACATAAATGAGTAGTATTTAAATGTCTTTTAGTGATCCATCAACACTTTCCTCTATATGGTTCCAAATTCTTGTGTTACAATATTGCAGAATTGTATAGTCTTCCTTTTTTCCCCTTACACCGGAGGGGAAAAAAAAAATATAGTTTTCTTTGAACGTGGAAAATAAATGAAAGCTTAAACTACCCAAGCTGCCCTTTAAAGTTAAAGTTAAAGTTAAAGTGCCAATGATTGTCACACACACACTAGGTGTGGCGAGATTATTCTCTGCATTTGACCCATCACCCTTGATCACCCCCTGGGAGGTGAGGGGAGCAGTGGGCAGCAGCGGTGGCCGCGCCCGGGAATCATTTTGGTGATTTATCCCCCAATTCCAACCCTTGATGCTGAGTGCCAAGCAGGGAGGTAATGGGTCCCATTTTTATAGTCTTTGGTATGACTCGGCCGGGGTTTGAACTCACAACCTACCGATCTCAGGGCGGACACTCTAACCACTAGGCCACTGAGTAGGTACAACTAGGCCACTGAGTAGGTACGTCGTTGGGTTTAACTGAAAGTGTGTATGTGCTCCTCATGATTCCATCATTAACGCACTTAACTATCGTATGCTACGTTGGCTACGGGGACACGACATTTTAAACATTACTCTCTCCTGGCGACCCCTAAGAATGTGCATATGGGCCAAGATGTGGGTTTAATTACTAGTGTGTCTCTGTGGTCATGTAGAAACGGCTTTTATTAATTCAGCTCAGTGGGTAGACATTGAGAGATACGTGTCTTTTGGGGGTTATATACATTATACGTTTTATTATATAGAAATATATAGCAGAGCACGGAGACGGCGTATAAATCCAACATGGATAGAGGCTTATGAATAGATCATGCAATAATGGCTCATGTTCTGTTCTGGCAAAACAAATTCCACAAGTTATCTTTAGAAAATCTATTACCCTCTCAATGGTGCTTTATATGACAAGTATGCAAAACCGCACAAGGGATTTCTGGCAGACTGTTGGTGTCCTTCTACTGTACAAGACGGTAGCTCAGGCAAAATAATGAATGATACATTGAACAGTCCATGAAATTGTGAAAACACTGATATGCTGGTTTGATGGGTGGGCTTTTGTCATAAAAGCAAGGATCCCAAACATTCTGCAGAAATCAATGGTAAACTTTTACAACTGTGCCATCAGCAGTGTCCTCACTCACGACTTTTTAGTCTGGTTTGCTAGCTGCACTAAAGCGAACCAACAGGCCCTCCAGCGAGTGGTTAAAGCGGCGGGGAAAATTACAAGGACGATACTCCCAGAGATGAGTGCCATGTACACAACTCGCTGCCTAAAGCGAGTACACAACATCCTGAAGGACAGATACCACCCAGCACATGGCCTCTTTAACCTGCTACCTTCTGGAAGGAGGTATAGATCGATTCGCTCCAGGACCACCAGAATGTCTCACAGTCTGTATCCCAGGCTGTGAGACTGCTAAATGAACAGCCTGCCCCTTTGCTGCCCCGGACCATCTTATTACCTCACTCTTCACCACCTCAATAATTGTGCTCTGGACATTGCATTGCTGCAACATCAACGTAACACCCATCAGACATCCGACTGTTCCCACCCCCACGTCCCTCTATTCGCCATCTTCCTAACAATGCTTAATTGTAAACTATGGTCAACCTGCACTTCAATGCAGTTTGTATGCCGCTGGACAAAGCTCAAACAAAATCTTGTTGACATGTATGACTTAAGCGTTATTATGACAATGACAATAAAGGAATTGATTGATTGATTGATTGATTGATCTCCTGCGAAACGGACCCAAGCGGAAAACTTGGACCGTGCGTTAAATTTGCGGCATTTTATTCTGTTTTTATTTTGCCACAAAAAATCATTAAAAAAATACTCCATACACTCCACTGCTCGCTAGTGTTACCATATCTGGGTTATTGTCTCTTTGGACGCATCCTCGCTCATCCATGCGGACTGGACACTGGCCGAGAGTTGGTGAGCGGCCGAGGGTCTCTTGGTTGCTTTGTTGGGTCTGCTCCTGTCTCTGGCCATGCAAACGAACACCGCAGAGGCCACCACAGTGTATATGCTATTTTGTTGTTGTTGTTGTTGTTGTTGTTTTACTTTTATAGCTGTGTGTAGAAATGGCTGGTTGCATCAGCTCTGCTCTTTTAATGTCTTTATGTTCTTTGATGTTTCTCTCTTACACACATGTTTATGTGTGCTATGGCTATGTTTTTTTCTTCTTCCTTGGCCTCAGTCTGGACCCCCTCTCCTACGGCCCAGGCTTAGACTGAATTTTTTTTTTCTCACGCCCCCACCTCCACCTCCACCCTCCCCAGCATACCTGTTTCTCACCCGTCAGCGATCCTGTTCTGTCTCCCTGTAATGTTTGTCTGCTCTTGAATGGGATTGTGCTGAAAATCTTAAATTCCCCTCGGGGATTATTAAAGTATTTCTAACTCTGATTCTGATTGTGCAGAAATATGGGGAAATTGTCACGTCATGTTCGCATTTTACTGCACGGATCGTTCTCCCAAGTTGCAGACGGAAACTCCGGAGGCAAGGTGCAGGTAAGGAAATTAATTATTCTTCATAAATCATACAGGACACCAAACAAACAAAAGAAACGTGACGATAGAACGGGAAGCAAAGCTAAGGAAAAGGCTAGCGCGAAAGCTTAGCATATTAACAGGTAAACAAATGGGGAAGCTAAGCTCAGGAATTAAAAATGGGTAACACGCGTAACTTGTTGCATTGCAAACAAGACAGCCAGACTGAGTGTGGCAAAAAAACGGGAATTAGTATCTCTTCGAAGCACCAAACAGGTTTATATGTGGTTATAGTGTATATATATTTTCTCGTTTTGTTTTGCACACTCTTGGAGTCAACATGTGCATAGTCATGTACATAGTGTATGTACCCCCCCCCCCCCCCCTCATTTTTTGTATATATTTTTCAAATCACCTGACATGTATACTCTGTATATGTACATCATTTATCCATTTTTTAAACGTAATTTTTTATATACATGTTACAGGTTGTATATCTTTTATTATTGAATGTATCAAATGTGATGAATATTTAATGGACCACATTGGAAACAAGCCTTTTGGCTTTTTGTGCCATCCATTTGCCTTTTTAAAGGCCTACTGAAACCCACTACTACCGACCACGCAGTATGATAGTTTATATGTCAATGATGAAATCTTAACATTGCAACACATGCCAATACGGCCGGGTTAGCTTACTAAAGTGCAATTTTAAATTTCGCGCGAAATATCCTGCTGAAAACGTCTCGGTATGATGACGCCGGCACGTGACGTCACGGATTGTAGAGGACATTTTGGGACAGCACGGTGGCCAGCTATTAAGTCGTCTGTTTTCATCGCAAAATTCCACAGTATTCTGGACATCTGTGTTGGTGAATCTTTTGCAATTTGTTCAATGAACAATGGAGACAGCAGAGAAGAAAGCTGTAGGTGGGAAGCGGTGTATTGCGGGCGGCTGCAGCAACTCAAACACAGCCGGTGTTTCATTGTTTACATTCCCGAAAGATGACAGTCAAGCTTTACCATTGGCCTGTGGAGAACTGGGACAACAGAGACTCTTACCAGGAGGACTTTGAGTTGGATGCGCAGACGCGGTACCGTGAGTACGCATGCAGCTGCGGCTTCCAAACATTTGATCGCTTGCCTGTACGTGCGTGCCGCTATGTGCATGTCACGTACGTAACTTTGGGGACTTTGGGGAAATATATGTGCTGTATGAACTTTGGGGAGGTGAACGGTACTTTGGGCTGTGGGATTGAGTGCGTTGTGCAGGTGTTTGAGTTGTATTGGCGGGTTATATGGACGGGAGTGGGGAGGTGTTTGTTATGCGGGATTAATTTGTGGCATATTAAATATAAGCCTGGTTGTGTTGTGGCTAATAGAGTATATATATGTCTTGTGTTTATTTACTGTTTTAGTCATTCCCAGCTGAATATCAGGTCCCACCCGCCTCTCACAGCATCTTCCCTATCTGAATCGCTCCCACTGCCCTCTAGTCCTTCACTCTCACTTTCCTCATCCACAAATCTTTCATCCTCACTCAAATTAATGGGAAAATCGTCGCTTTCTCAGTCCGAATCGCTCTCGCTCTGGTGGCCATGATTGTAAACAATGTGCAGATGTGAGGAGCTCCACAACCTGTGACGTCACGCTACTCGTCTGCTACTTCCGGTACAGGCAAGGCTTTTTTATCAGCGACCAAAAGTTGCGAACTTTATCGTCGATGTTCTCTACTAAATCCTTTCAGCAAATATATGGCAATATCGCGAAATGATCAAGTATGACACATAGAATGGACCTGCTATCCCCGTTTAAATAAGAACATCACATTTCAGTAGGCCTTTAAAGCATCACATGGATTCAAATCTTTAAGATGTCAATAAACTTCTCAAACAATCAATAAATCATTGATTAGTGCCCGGCAGCAGGTGAGCACTAATCAGAGGCAGGTGAAACTAAAAAATCTCATTTAAAACAACTGTATGCACGTACAACACCTAAAACATTTAGCATTTCAGTATGTGGAATTAAAGTATGCAATGGATTAAGAAAGGAAGTCAAACAAAGTAGCAATAGGATTCAGTTTAAGAAACTGTTCACAAAGTACAAAGAAGAAGACTCCTGATAAACATCTTGAACCTTTTTAAAAAAAAAAAGATAATCTCATTCATCTCCTAGGTCAGGTATATGCCACCTGCGGCTCTGGAGCCATATGTGGCTCTTTTATCCCTTTGTTAGGGCTTCAGCGAGCTTCTGCTTCTGTGTACTTTAGTCACTATGCTGTCCCTTGAGGCACCGTCATGAGTCTTTCAAAGTTCTGCATCAGCCACTCACTTCAGTGTTTTCTGGTGAGAAACCATGACACTTCTCAGCAGGCACAAGACATTGATGCAATGTTGATCATACATACATGTCCTTTAAATCTGACTTTGAAACAACGTTGAAAAATAGTTGTATTTGTAAATTGAGACAACGTTGTCTTAATGTTGGATCCATGTTGTTGGTTGGGAAATTACCAAATTTCAATGGTCAAATCAACATTACAACCTGACATTGAATAAATGTCGTCAAAAATCATGTTTCAACGTTATGTTTGAGTTGCTCAACGTCAGGAACTAATTCCACAAGTTCTCAACGTTGTTTTAGTGCATGGGTGTCAAACTCTGGCCCGTGGACCAAATTTGGGCCCCTGTGTAATTTCACTTGGCCCTTGAGGCGATATCAAATTAACACTAGAGCTGGCCCGCCGATTATATACAGCGGCGGTGCCGCGGTACACAGCTAATTCTCATACTTGCCAAAACTCCCGGGAGACTCCCAAATTTCAGTTCCCCTCCCTATAATTGTAACATCCCCTTTTCGTCCGGTCCAATGAGTGCTGGCCCAGCTACATAATATGTGCGGCTTTGGCATGCACAAAGAAGTGAATGCAACACATACTTGATCACTGAGGGTGCCAGTATAAACAACTTTAACATTGTTAGAAATATACGCCACACTGTGAATCCACACCAAACAAGAATGACAAACACATTTCGGGAGAACAGTCGCACAGTAACACAACATAAACACAACAGAACAAATACCCAAAACCCTTTGCAGCACTAACTCTTCCGGGACGCTACAAGGTGTGTGTGTGTGTGTGTGGGGGGGGGGGGGGGGGGGATTTGGAGGTAGCGTCCCAGAAGAGTTAGTTAGTTAGTTAGTTACACTCTCAGTGTAAACTGTATCGCTGTTGATGAAGTATGCGTTGCATTTACGTGTGTGTGCGTACAGAAGCCGCTCATATCTTGTGACTGGGCGGGCACGTTGTTAGAAGGGATGAAAAGCGGACGTGGCGACAGCTCGTAGAGGATGTTAAAAGCACTGCCTGTAAGGCACGCCCCCAAGACTGTGGGATACGAGAAATAATGACTGATGAACACCTTAGTTCGATAATGAAGGTTGCCTCAGCTCAAAGCCTGAGCCCCGACATTAATGAAATAGCATCCAAGAAAAGATGTCAGGTATCTGGCATGGGCACATCAGATTAGATCAGTGTGTTGCAAACTGAGCAGTTTAAAGTCCTGAATGGTTGGTTTATTCATTATTTTATTTTCAAATGTATTAGCCTGTGGAAAAAGTTAATGTTGAAATTTACCTCAGAAGGCTGCAAATAGAAAAGAGGCATTCAATTTTTATTTAAATTGTATTTGATATGCCATTGATATTTTTAATTATTATTATTATTTGAAACTCGATTTTGCATGTCACTATAAAGTTATATAAGCCTTGCTTGTTCAATATTTAATTCAAAACTTGTTTGGGTCCCTATCAAAAATGTTAATTTGTTCAACCTTGGCCCGCGGCTTTGTTCAGTTTTAAATTTTGGCCCACTCTGTATTTGAGTTTGACACCCCTGTTTTAGTGTCTTGTGCCTGCTGGGTTAACTTGATGATTATGCCCGTTATCTTCCTTTGTTGCTAACAAACAATGGTAACTAAAGAGGGAGTGAGTGTTGTTGGAACTGGTGCTGTGTTACAATACTTACATTGCAAACAAAGAAGGCAGTTTTGCAAAGGTGGGTAGTATGCCTCACAGTGGCGGGCCGTGCGTTTCCCACCTAGGCCTTCAGTGATGTCCGACTTCAATGATTACCTCTCAAAATACCATCATTTATGTCACCACATGACCATTGCTGGAGAAATACTATACAGGAACACATGTACGCCCTACTCTGTATTGAATCACCTCAACAGTGTACAAAAAGGGTTATTTTCTGGCGCATTTAAAAATCAATAAAGCCGTAGCAGCAATTAAAACTTATCTTATGTGGTACTGTCAAAATTAAAATTGCAAAAAACTAGAGATGTCCGATAATATCGGACTGCCGATATTATCGATCGATAAATGCTTTAAAATGTAATATCGGAAATTATCGGCATCGGTTTTAAAAAAAGTAAAATGTATGACTTTTTATAACGCCACTGTGTACACGGACGTAGGGAGAAGTACAGAGCGCCAATAAACCTTAAAGGCACTGCCTTTGCGTGCCGGCCCAATCACATAATATCTACAGCTTTTCACACACACAAGTGAATGCAAGGCAGACTTGGTCAACAACCATACAGGTCACACTGAGGGTGGCCGTATAAACAACTTCAACACTGTTACAAATATGCGCCACACTGTGAACCCACACCAAACAAGAATGACAAACACATTTCGGGAGAACATCCGCACTGTAACACAACATAAACACAACAGTACAAATACCCAGAACCCCTTGCAGCACTAACTCTTCCGGAATGCTACAATACACACCCCCTGCTACCACCGAAAAAAATAAATATGGCAGTGCCATGTTGGCATTTTTTTCCATAACTTAAGGTTTTCCAAAATAAATCAACTCGTTACATTGTTTAATGCATCCAGCGGGGCATCACAACAAAATTAGGCATAATAATGTGTTAATTCCACGACTGTATATATCGGTATCGGTTGATATCGGAATCTGTAATTAAGAGTTGGACAATATCGGAATATCGGATATCGGCAAAAAAACCCATTATCGGACTTCTCTACAAAAAGCATATCAAACGTGAAAAAAAAAATATATAATTTATATTTGAACTCACAATTTGTAGCAGCCATTTGACGCTGTATAAGCCAGTGGTACCGCTTGTAGTCGGTTGATTCGAGTGGAAGTGGCGGGCATTTCCCCCTAGCTTCCGGGGTTGGCCTACATCATCTCACAAGATGTAGTTTCTCTTTAAATATCCTTCTTGAAAATGGCCTTGCAAAAATATATCTGCCACCTTATCAACGTTTTGTTCTCCTTCTTTGTGGGTTAAAAAAGTGATTGGATACTCACTTGGGAGTCCCGAGTGAGTATCCAATCACAAGTTGTGAAAACAGGAAGTGGCACCGGCACCATACGAGCCATAGAAAGCCACAGAAAACACGGTGTTTGTCTTACACCTAGTAATCCGCTGTGGACAGACAAAGCCAAGCAATGCAGGTTTAGCGAGCGGTGCGCGCTCCCGCGAAGGGAATACATTTTTTGGCAGGCAATCACATTTTAGCACAACACCGGCGGCGAAATGGTTTGCCCGCCACTTTCACACAAATCAACCGACTAGCAGTAGTACCACTGGCTCATACGGCTTACACAAATTGTGAGTTCAAATATTTAATTAATTTAATTTTTTTATGTTTCATTTGTTTTATACAATTATTTTAATTTTGACAGTACCACGTAGGATATGTTTTAATTTCTGTAGCGGGTTTATTAAATGTTGATTGCGCCGAAAAATAGACCCTTTTGTACACGATTGAGGGGTTTCAATGACCAGTAGTTGAGTCCCAGCCCGTTCCCACGTACCTCGGTGTGAAGCTTGACAGAACACTGACATTCAAACAACACCTGCACAGTGCCAAGGCAAAGACAAGTGCCCGTGCCACCCTAATACGGCGGCTAGCCGGCACCACATGGGGAGCCACGATGAAGACACTGCACATGTCCACGCTGGCCCTGGTTGTCACAGTTCAATTAAAAGTAGAACAGAGGAACCCAAGGATGCAGATGGAATGTGAGTAAATAGTTCTTTACTAAACCAAAAGGCACTCACAACAATAATCCAAAAATAGAATGTAACAAAAAGCGACGGTGCGAAAAAGAGCACCGTGACAAAAAGAACAAAAGCTAATATACAAAGCTAACTAAACTTGGGTCGGAGTTGCAAGACGTGCAAACTAACATAGTACATACCAAGCTGGATGGCACTGGAAATAGCCAAGAAGGTAAGAAGCATAAATACAAGGAGCATAGGAATCTTCATACAACAGGAGTCGAGGAGTGGAATTGCCGAGTGCCATCCAGCTGAAGAGGTGCTGCATAAATAGTGTGAGGCTGATTGGACACAGCTGTGCACGTCTCACAACTCCGCCCACAGGGAAACACAGGAACTCTGAGAAGAAGACAAACAATAAGAGCCAGGTCTGCTGCACCAACAAAGGCAAACTGAACACAAACCACAAGATGGCAGCAGGCGGTGACACTGGTGTTCTCAGCCGCCGAGTACTGTGCCCCAGTTTGGTGCCGTAGCGCCCATGTAAAGAAGTTGGATGTCGCCCTCAACAGCACCCTGCGGACCGTATCCGGGTGCCTGCGAGGGACCCCAGTAAACCAACTGTCCATCCTCGCTGGCATCGCCCCGGCAAACATCAGACGAGAAGCAGCCACACTGGCCCTCTCCCAAAAGGCACAGACCAGCGAATCCCACCTCCTCTAAAAGATCGTCACAGAAACACCACGATGCGTGCGCCTAAAGTCAAGGCGCCCCTTTGCCATGCAAGCCCATGGGCTGCTCAGCACATCAGCTGATACTTCCAAGGCCACCTGGGTCAAGACGAGATGGAGGGAACAGTGGAAGTTAGCAGAACCATCTAGGCTGCACCACTACATCGACGAACCCACAGACGTCTCCGGCCAGGAACTTCCCCGGAAGCAGTGGACAACCCTCAACCGCTTGAGGACCGGCGTCGGACGCTACGGAGCAGCAATGAAGAGGTGGGGACTTGCGGAAGATGCCTCCTGCAAGTGTGGGCACCCAGTCCAGACAGTAGAGCATATAGTAACTAGTTGCCCCAAACACCGGCCACCGAATGGCGAACAAGGTCTGATTGACCTGGACGATGACACGTTGACCTGGCTCGCCTCAACAGAGCTGAAAATCTAAAGACACACGACAGAAGAAGAATGGCCAGTAGTGTGCAAGTGTGTTTCTGTATAGTATCTCCAGCCGTGTCCATGTGGTGACATCAATTACGCTATTTTGAGAGGTGAAGTCGGACTAAGTAGGACATCAAATCAAATCAAATCAAAGTTTATTTACATAGCCCTTAATCACCAGTGTCTCAAAGGGCTGCACAAGCCACAACGACATCCTCGGCTCAGATCCCACATCAGGGCAAGAAAAAACTCAACCCAATGGGAAACAATGAGAAACCTTGGAGGGGACCGCAGATGTGGGGACCCTGCCTGGGAGACCGGTGCGATGGATGTTGAGTGAATCTAGTTAATAGTGTGAGAGTCCAGTCCATAGTGGGGCCAGCAGGGGATCATCTTGAGTGGAGACAAGTCCACTCTGCTCAGTGGCCTTGTGGTTAGAGCAGTGGTTCTTAAGCTGGGTTCGATCGAACCCTAGGGGTTCGGTGAGTCTGCCTCAGGGGTTCGGCAGAGCCTCCACCGCGGAGGTCAAGACACACCCGACTCATCGTGTAAATAAAAACTTCTCCCTATCGGCGTATTATGGATACCCCCAAACAATGTTCCCTCTAATTTTCCATCTGATTTGCAGGTGTGTAATTTCTTGTGAGTTCATGCACTGTGTTAGTTTTGTTCTTTGAACAAGATGATATTCATGCATGGTTTTTTTTTTGATTGATATATTTTTATTTCAAATATGCATAAAAACAAGAGCAAACCTGATCCAATACAGTACTATAGCCTTAACAGACATTATAACAAAATGAAAACAATGGAAAAGAAAAAACAAAAACAAATGAGCATTGGACTTTCTTTTTCTTTTTTTTTTTTACATATTTGAAAAGGAGTGAGAAGAAGTTTACACTTATTTAATCCCACCCCCTTTCTTTAAATCATAAATTACTCTGAGCTAGAACTACCTGTTCACTCAATGTACAAACTTAATGAACTTGTATATACATAAATTATAGATATATACATACATATGCACACTACACACATACATAGCCACACCATTACCACTAGTGATGATGGAAATGGTATGATGCCACCACAGCAACACCACTGCCTCAATGGGCAGCCCGACACTCTTCTGTAACATAAACAAGCCAATATCAAAGCCCTTCTTCATCTCTGTACCTCTGGAATACCATGTACCTATACTTCTTTTTAAACTGGTTTATGTTTGGACATTGCTTTAACTCCACATTCAAACCATTCCATAATTTCACTCCACAAATTGAAATACAAAAACTTTTAATGGTCGTTCTATAACTAAGCATTTTGAAATTTAAATTCCCCCTTAAATTATAACCGCCCTCTCGTGTGCTGAACAATTTTTGAATGCTTCCTGGGAGTTTATTTATTTTGGCTTTATACATTATTTGTGCAGTTTGATACAAAATAATATCATTAAATTTTAATATTTTTGACTGTAAGAATAGTGAGTGAGTATGGTCCAGATATCCAACTTTGTTGATGATGCGTACAGCTCTTTTCTGAAGTGTAGTTATTGAATTTAATGAGCTTTTATAATTATTCCCCCAGACTTCCACACAGTAGGTTAAGTATGGTAAAACTAATGAACAGTAAAGAATGTGGAGTGATTTGTGATCCAGAACCTGCTTTGCTTTATTTATTACTGAGATGCTTCTTGACAGCTTAGATTGTACATGTTTTATATGTGATTTCCAGTTAATTTGATCGTCAATTGTAACTCCAAGGAATTTTATTTCAAAAACCCTTTCAATATACACCCCATCTATTTGCATCTGCACCCTTGTTTCACGTGTCCTCTTTCCAAACAGCATTAACTTAGTCTTAGTCAGGTTTAATGACAATTTATTGTAGTCAAACCAAGTTTTTAGTTTACTCATTTCTTCCATAATGACTTCTTGCAATTGATTTAAGTCATCCCCTGAGCAAAAAATATCAGTGTCATCAGCAAATAACACTAATTTCAATAATGTAGACACTTTACATATATCATTGATATATAGGATGAACAGTTTTGGCCCCAACACTGACCCCTGGGGGACACCACAAGCAATATCCAAACACGATGAACAGCAATCCCCCAACTTCACAAACTGTTGTCTCTTATTTAAGTAACTTTTAAGCCAATCTAGTACAACTCCCCTAATTCCATACTTTTCCATTTTATTGATTAATATATCGTGGTTAATTGTGTCAAATGCTTTTTTTAGATCAATAAATATTCCCATTGCATATTGTTTCTTTTCTATGGCATTTGTGATTTCCTCTATTGTTTCAACTATTGCCATTGATGTAGATCTGTTTGATCTAAACCCATATTGACAGTCAGAGAGTAATTTATGTTTTTCTATAAATGCATCTAACCTGTTATTAAATAGTTTTTCTAATATTTTAGAGAATTGTGGAAGTAAAGAGACGGGTCTATAGTTTGTGAAGTGGTGCTTGCTCCCAGTTTTAAACAGAGGTATAACTTTAGCTATTTTCATTTCATTTGGAAATGCGCCGGTTTGAAATGACAAATTACAGATATATGTTAATGGTTTTGATATCCCTGTAATGACCTTTTTTACCAATGCCATTCTAATGTCATTGGAGTCAGTGGACATTTTGTTCTTACATTTGTTTACAATATCCAACACTTCTTCTTCACCCACTGCATTTAAAAACATAGAATTGGGATTTCTCTCCAACAATTCCTCCATATTTTTACCAGTTGTCCGTGGATCTGGGATTTTTTTTGCAAGTTCGGGTCCAATACTTACAAAGAATTTATTGAAGGCATTAGCCACATCTTCCATATTATCATTTTCTTTACCATCATTCGTGAAATACGTTGGATAGTTAATTGAAGAGGTACTGTTTCTTATAATACTGTTTAATAAATTCCATATTCCTTTGATATTGTTTTTATTATCATCTAGTAATTTCTTATAATACTCTCTCTTATTTGACCTTATAATATGGTTCATTTTGTGCACCAGTAAAAAAAACATATAACTTTGTCTGGAATTCGAAAAATTTATATATATATTTTTTTCACTAAAGAAGGGTTCGGTGAATGCGCATATGAAACTGGTGGGGTTCGGTACCTCCAACAAGGTTAAGAACCACTGGGTTAGAGTGTCCGCCCTGAGACTGGGAGGTCGTGAGTTCAAACCCCTGGCCGAGTCATACTAAAGACTATAAAAATGGGACCCATTACCTCCTGGCATTTTGCATCAAGAGTTGGAATCGGGGGTTAAATCACCAAAATGATTCCTGAGTGCGGCCACCGCTGCTGCTCACTGCTCCCCCACCTCCCAGGGGGTGAACAAGGGGATGGGTTAAATGCAGACGACAAATTTCACCACACCTAGTGTGTGTGTGACAATGATTGGTACTTTAACTTTAAGTCAGCAGCGCAGAGACCCAACTGATGCACAGATGAATGGTCCACCCCGGGTCCTGACTTTGAACAGCTAGCGCATCATCTGTGGTCACCTAATAACCTTTTCACGCAGGAGAGGGGGGCAGAGTAGAAAAGAGACGGCAGATCAACTGGTCTAAAAGGCCAGGTCACTGAAGGCCCAGGTGAGAATCGCACGGCCCGCCACTGTCCTGATCCAATCCCATGAAATCTCTATTTTCCATATTTTCTCCGATGTCTCATCTAAATGTTGATGTCCATCAGTAATTTAACACTCCTCGATGTGTGTAATGAACTAGAACTCAAACCTGGTGAAAAAAACCGAGTGAAAAAAGAGACAGGAAAGGGTTGCAGCACTGCGATAGATCAATAGCTTTGACTGTGTCAATTATCTGTGCTCTCAAGACAATTTATCTGCCCATTTTGACACGCCAGTAATTTACTGGGACAACTCCAGGAGTCATTGTCATGAGCTGCTATCGCATTGTTTGTGTGGCGCGTGCAGAAGCGAGACTGTTTGTCAGCATGTGAGGAGTCTAATGGGGCGTGCAAGTCATTCATATGCAGCACAGTGGGAAATTGAGACCTAAAAATGACGCCGGCATTGATTTTAAACCAGCAAGCACTCATGCCACCCTCTCATTGCCTGTATTAAGTCTGTCATGTCCGTGAGTTGACTGATTAACAACATTACCAGTCATTGGTTTTGCTACTCGGCACTCACAGTTCGACACTCAAAGTATGTTGCCTCACGGCTAATGATGAAAGGAAGGAACCACATTATGGCTTCATCACATTCCTTTGTAATGGTATTTATTTATTGACAATTTTGTCCCACCTGGGGAAACCCAACATTTTGATGACGTTCTGACAGTGTCATTTAAACTGCAGGTGCAGTACTGTGCATTCAGGGGAGCTTTCGGAATGGTTGCAAAAAGTGACTCTTCAAATGGTTTCAATGAATGATTACAGCTGACAAAAAAGATAAAAGAACCCTCAAAAAATTGTTAAAGGAGATTAGACAAAAAAGGCTCTTGGCATTGGCAGTGTGACAATGACTAGCTACACCGAAGCTGGGCAAATTAAGGCCCGTTAAGCTTTTCAATATGGCCCGCCGGACATTCCCAAATCATTTTTTTTAGATCTTTAAAGGCCTACTGAAACCCACTACTACCGACCACGCAGTCTAATAGTTTATATATCAATGATGAAATCTTAACATTGCAACACATGCCAATACGGCCGGGTTAGCTTACTAAAGTTCAATTTTAAATTTCGCGCAAAATATCCTGCTGAAAACGTCTCGGTATGATGACGCCTGCGCGTGACGTCACGGATTGTAGAAGACATTTTGGGACAGCATGGTGGCCAGCTATTAAGTCGTCTGTTTTCATCGCAAAATTCCACAGTATTCTGGACATCTGTGTTGGTGAATCTTTTGCAATTTGTTCAATGAACAATGGAGACAGCAAAGAAGAAAGCTGTAGGTGGAAAGCGGTGTATTGCGGCAGGTGTTGTGCCGGATAATGCACCCCCGCCGTAGAATGCACCCCCTGATTGGTGTGCCGGATAACACAGTGTTTCATTGTTTACATTCCCGAAAGATGACAGTGAAGCTTTACCATTGGCCTGTGGAGAACTGGGACAACAGAGACTCTTACCAGGAGGACTTTGAGTTGGATACGCGGCGTGGCGAAGTTGGTAGAGTGGCCATGCCAGCAATCGGATGGTTGCTGGTTACTGGGGTTCAATCCCCACCTTCTACCATCCTAGTCAAGTCTGTTGTGTCCTTGGGCAAGACACTTCACCCTTGCTCCTGATGGCTGCTGGTTAGCGCCTTGCATGGCAGCTCCCGCCATCAGTGTGTGAATGTGTGTGTGAATGGGTAAATGTGGAAATACTGTCAAAGCGCTTTGAGTACCTTGAAGGTAGAAAAGCGCTATACAAGTATAACCCATTTATCATTTATTTATTCGCAGACACGGTACCGTGAGTACGCATGCAGCTGCGGTCCCAAACATTTGATCGCTTGCCGGTACGTGCGTGCCGCTATGTGCATGTCACGTACGTAACTCTGGGGACTTTGGGAAAATATATGTGCTGTATGAACTTTGGGGAGGTGAACGGTACTTTGGGCTGTGGGATTGAGTGTGTTGTGCAGGTGTTTGAGTTGAATTGGCGGGTTATATGGACGGGAGGGGGGAGGTGTTTGTTTTTCAGGATTAATTTGTGGCATATTAAATATAAGCCTGGTTGTGTTGTGGCTAATAGAGTATATATATGTCTTGTGTTTATTTACTGTTTTAGTTATTCCCAGCTGAATATCAGGTCCCACCCGCCTCTCACAGCATCTTCCCTATCTGAATCGCTCCCACTGCCCTCTAGTCCTTCACTCTCACTTTCCTCATCCACGAATCTTTCATCCTCGCTCAAATTAATGGGGCATACGTCGCTTTCTCGGTCCGAATCGCTCTCGCTGCTGGTGGCCATGATTGTAAACAATGTGCAGATGTGAGGAGCTCCACAACCTGTGACGTCACGCGCATATCGTCTGCTACTTCCGGTACAGGCAAGGCTTTTTTATCAGCGACCAATAGTTGCGAACTTTATCGTCAATGTTCTCTACTAAATCCTTTCAGCAAAAATATGGCAATATCGCGAAATGATCAAGTATGACACATAGAATGGACCTGCTATCCCCGTTTAAATAAGACAATCGCATTTCAGTAGGCCTTTAAGATCAAAACTGGAGCTGCCATTATGATGTGCAGTGATATTTTTTTAAATGACCATAAGTCTTGTGTCATGATCCGTTGCCCGCATAATGTTCTGTTTACTTTCAAACTTTTTCTTAGTTGTATCAGGGGACATCTGGAATCTGTCCTTAAGGGGTGTTACCTGTCATGATCCATTGCCCGGCTCATGTTCTGTTTAGGTTTGGACTCCCTCAGTTCCTGTTTTGTGCACCCCTGGGTTTGTTTTAGTTGCCATGGGTGCAAAGTAGTATCACCTGCCTCTGATTAGTGTCCGGGATGCTCACCTGTTGCCGGGCACTAATCAGAGAGCTACTTATTCCCGTTTCTCGCCACGCTTGGCCTGGCTTCCTTGTTTGCTGTAAGCAACAGTTACGTTTGGTTATTCTTGTTTTCTAGTTCATGCTTCCTGTGCTAAGTTTTTGTCTTAGCTCCCCGTGCGATCGGCATGTGTCTCTTTGTTTGTTTCCGGTATTTTTGTATTATGTATGATTTATGACAGATAAATCATATTCTTATCTGCGCGCTTTGTCCGGGGTTCCGTCTGCATCCCGGGAGAACGACCCACGCATAAACATGTGATCCAATCGTAACATCTTGAACAATACAAAGTATTTCAATGGTTGGAATCTGCACTTTTGCATGATATACTAGTTACTATGGTAATCTAATTAGTTACTATGGTAATCTACGTCACAGCAGCTCAGACGAGGCACCACTGTGGGTGGGGAGCGTTTCCACAGAGTGTTTCCAGAGCGGCCAGCCTGAAATGCGGGTGTCAGGGACAGACACGGAAGGAGATTTTTACAACAAAGTTCCAAAGCTTAGTGATGCATCGGATGTATCAGATTGTAGGTGGGTTTATTTTTTATCTTTTGCGTTCATGTTTTGCTGTGTTTGTTGCATTTTTGTTGCGTTTTGCTTGATTGTAAAATATGCCGATTGAGAGAGGGTGTGACGTTCATGTGTTGTCAATATTCAGTATTTTATCGTTCATACTTAATATTGTAAGTCCCACATTCAATCAATCAATCAATTCCTTTATTGTCACTGTCATAATAACACTTAAGTCATACATGAACAACAAGATGTTGTTTGAGCTTTGTCCAGCAGCATAGAAACTGCATTGACGTGCAGGTTGACAATAGTTTACATTTTAGCATTTTAGCATTGTCAGGAAGATGGCGAACAGAGGGAAGTGGGAGTAGGAACAGTCAGATGTCTGATGGGTGTTACGTTGATGTTGCAGCAATGCAATGTCCAGAGCACAATTATTGAGGTGGTGAAGAGTGAGGTAATAAGATGGTCTGGGGCAGCAAAGGGGCAGGCTGTTCATTTAGCAGTCTTACAGCCTGGGGATACAGACTGTGAGACATTCTGGTGGTCCTGGCGTGAATCGATCTATACCTCCTTCCAGAGGGTAGCAGGTTGAAGAGGCTATGTGCTGGGTTGTATCTGTCCTTCAGGATGTTGTGTACTCGCTTAAGGCAGCGAGTTGTGTAGATGGCACTCATCTCTGGGAGTATCGTCCTTGTAATTCTCCCCGCCGCTTTAACCACTCGCTGGAGGGCCTGTTGGTTCGCTTTAGTGAAGCTAGCAAACCACACTAAACATCCGTAAGTGAGGACACTGCTGATGGCACAGTTGTAAAAGTTGACCATTGATTTCTGTGGAATGTTTGCGCATTTTAGTTTCCTCAAAAAAAAAAGACGTTGTTGGGCCTTTCCGACTGTAGAAGCAGTGTTAATGTCCAAGCATAGATCTTCTGTTATGTTCACCCCTAAGAATTTGAAATGCTTGACCCTTTCTACGAGATTGTTATTAATTAAAAGTGGAGGGTCTTTGTTCTGCCCTTTCCTGCGGAAGTCTACAATTAGTTCTTTGGTTTTGTTTGTGTTAAGAACCAAGTTATTGTTAGCACACCATGAAGCCAGCTGTTGGACCTCTGCATTGTATGCTGTCTCATCATTATTACTGATGAGCCCAAGCACCGTGGTGTCGTCGGCATATTTGAGTCTTTATTCTCTTGTAGATTCTGGGTGTCTCATTCAGTAAAAATTTTATAAATTACATTCCGTTTTTAAGGCGAACTGTCATAACAATTTTAGCATTCAATCAGACATTATTGTGAGGTTTTTATATTCGTGTTCCTAAAAATAGATATACCGGCCCCCAGACACTTTTTTTTCTCTAAATTTGGCCCCCCCCCCGAGTCAAAATAATTGCCCAGGCCTGAGATACATGATGCTTACATGCATGTATCATCACCATGGACACCATATGAGCTGCTTTTTTCAACATAGATCTCCACTCATCTTTTAAAAAACAAGAAATGGTTGCACCAAATTAAACTTATTTTAGATTTCCTCTAATACACGCAGGGTCCAAAATGTAAATTGTTTATTGTAACTGAGATACAGTATGTTATTAGTTAGTACACTTTTTGTCAGCTATAACACAAATATGTTTTATTCAGATGTTTTAGCATAAGACCATAGATTCACATGACCCCAATCGTCTCAATGTGTTTCCTGACACAGGAAAAGTGACAAATTGGGAGGGGTGCACTATCCACTTTAGTCGCCAGATAGCAGTCATGTTTTCACTATTGTAAAATGTGTTTTGTGGCAATTCCAACTTTGACCACAGTATCAGTTGCTATGTTGAGTGGCGCTTTCCATCATTTTCAGCAGACTGCAATGCAAAATGATTAACCCCCTACCTTGCAGGAATGCGGTCATATGATTGGTTTGAGCATTTTTAATGTACAAAAATGTATCACTAAATTTTCTTCATATGGCCCTTTGGAAAAATGGGACTATTGGGGGTTTGCAGAGGTAGGTTATGAATTTTTTTAAAGGTCATAAAAATATTTTGAATTCTTATTTTTTACTTTTTTGGTACAGATACCTCAAACCTCAGTCCTAAACAAAATGATCACACAAATGCAATGTTTTTTTATTTTATTTTTTTATTCTTTTCATCAGATAATGTCACTGATTTACAAAACCTAAAACCAGTGAAGTTGGCACGTTGTGTAAAACATAAATAAATAAAAAAGTACAATGATTTGCAAATCCTTTTCAACTTATATTCAATTGAATAGACTGCAAAGACAATATACTTAACGTTCGAACTGGAAAACTTTGTTATTTATTGCAAATATTAGCTCATTCGGAATTTGATGCCTGCAACATGTTTCAAAAAAAGCTGCCATAAGTGGCAAAAAAGACTGAAAAAGTTGAGGAATGCTCATCAAACACTTATTTGGAACATCCTACAGGTGAACAGGCTAATTGTGAACAGGTGGGTGCCATGATTGGGTGTAAAAGCAGCTTCCATGAAATGCTCAGTCATTCACAAAAAAGGATGGGGCAAGGGTCACCACTTTGTGAACAAATGCGTGAGCAAATTGTTTAAGAACAACATTTCTCAACAAGCTATTGCAAGGAATTTAGGGATATCACCATCTACAGTCTGTAATATCATCAAAAGGTTCCGAGAATCTGGAGAAATCACTGCACGTAAGCGATGATATTACGAACCTTCGATCCCTCAGGCGGTACTGCATCAAAAAGGGACATCCATGTGTAAAGGATATCGCCACATGGGCTCAGGAACAATTTAGAAAACCACTGTAAGGAACTACAGTACTTCGCTACATCTGTAAGTGCAAGTTAAAAATCTACTATACAAAGCAAAAGCCATTTATCAACAACACCCAGAAACCTCGCCAGCATCGCTGGGCCCGAGCTTATCTAAGATGGACTGATGCAAAGTGGAAAAGTGTTCTGTGGTCTGACGAGTCCACATTTCCAATTGTTTTTGGAAGCTGTGGATGTCGTGTCTTCCGGAACGAAGAGGAAAAGAACCATCCGGATTGTTCTAAGCGCAAAGTTCAAAAGCCAGCATCTGTGATGGTATGGGGGTGTATTAGTGACCAAGGCATGGGTAACTTAGACATCTGTGAAGGCACCATTAATGCTGAAAGGTACATACAGGTTTTAGAGCAACATATGTTGCCATCCAAGCAACGTTATCATGGACGCCCCTGCTCATTTCAGCAAGACAATGCCAAGCCACGTGTTACAACAGCGTGGCTTCATAGTAATAAAAGAGTGCGGGTACTAGACTGGCCTGCCTGTAGTCCAGACCTGTCCCCCATTGAAAATGTGTGGCGCATTATGAAGCCTAAAATACCACAACGGAGACCCCCGGACTGTTGAACAACTTAAGCTGTACATCAAGCAAGAATGGTAAAGAATTCCACATGAATAGCTTAAAAAATGTGTCTCCTCAGTTCCCAAACGTTTACTGAGTGTTGTTAAAATGAAAGGCCATGTAACACAGTGGTAAAAATGCCCCTGTGCCAACTTTTTTGCAATGTGTTGCTGCCATTAAATTCTAAGTTAATGATTTTTTGCAAAAAAAAACATTTAGTTTCTCAGTTGGAACATTAAATATCTTGTCTTTGCAGTCTATTCAATATAAGTTGAAAAGGATGTGCAAATCATTGTATTCTGTTTTTATTTATGAATTACACAACATGCCAACTTTACTGGTTTGTCCAGCCATCAAAAAACAAGCTCTGGATGAAGCCCTCATATCCATGAGGGTGACAAATACAGAGCCCTTCAGTATTGTGGATGTTGTGGGATTCAAGACTGCCGATACAAGGAAGGTATGTATAGGCGCATAATAACTTTATTGTATGTCTCACATTTGAGCAAAACATCTTTTTTTTGCTTTAGGCTCTGAAGGCCATGGTAGAGGCCAAGTACGAGTCAGCTAAGGAGAAGGACATTAACATGGATGCCTACCTGGCAGTAACATGCCATTTGGTGGGCGACAATTCCAGGCTTGATTCGGTCCTGTTGGGAGTGCAGGTATTCCCCCGATCACACACACAGCATGAAATGAAGCTCATGTGAAAGCCACTATGATAGAGGGTTGGGGAAATGCAAAGAAAGTGACCTGTATTGTCATTGTTGGAGCTCCCAACATGGTAGACTGTGTCCGAGAGCTCCAACTGCGGCATCATATATGCATTGCGGGCAAAAGTAAGGGAGCCGGTTTGGTTATTTCAGAAGCAGCACCACTGCTAAGGTATGTTAATTTCCTTTTTTCCCCATTTATGATAACACAAAGGCCCCTTCTACACTAAACCGGCTAAGGTTATCCAGGGTATATCCCACCTAACCTTATCCTTGTCCACACACACACACACCCAATGCCACCATTTAAGACCCACTCCCGCCTCAGTCCGCTGGCGCAACGCGACCTAATACGCATGCACGCCAAAAAACGCACACTTCATAGTTACCTCTAATCTGGAAGTGTATCCTTACCCTGTGTTTCAATGTAAACCTTGCTTGCCTCACCATCAGCAGCTGTTAGACTGTCACAGATGCTGGCTTTTGAACTTTGCGCATATTACAATCCGGATGATTCTTTTCCTCTTTGGTCCGGAGAACACAACGTCCCCAGTTTCCAAAAACACGTGGCTTTGCATTGTCTTGCTGAAATAAGCAGGGGCGTCCATGGCAACGTTGCTTGGATGGCAACATATGTTGCTCCAAAACCTGTATGTACCTTTCACCATTAATGGCGCCTTCACAGATGTGTAAGTTACCCATGTCTTGGGCACTAATACACCCCCATACCATCACAGATGCTGGCTTTTCAACTTTGCGCCTATAACAATCCGGATGGTTCTTTTCCTCTTTGATCTGGAGGACACGACGTCCACAGTTTCCAAAAACAATTTGAAATGTGGACTCGTCAGACCACAGAACACTTTTCCACTTTGCATCAGTCCATCTAAGATGAACTCGGGCCCAGCGAAGCCTGCGGCATTTCTGGGTGTTGTTGATAAATGGCTTTGGCTTTGCATAGTAGAGTTTTAACTTGCACTTACAGATGTAGGGACACACTGTAGTTACCAACAGTGTTTTTTTTTAAGTGTTCCTGAGCGCATGTGGTGATATCCTTTACACGCTAATGTCGCTTTTTGATGAAGTACCACATGAGGGATCGAAGGTGCGTAATATCATCGCTTACGAGCAGTTCTCTGAACTTTTTGATGATATTACGGACTGTAGATGGTGAAATCCCTAAATTCCTTGCAATAGCTTGTTGACAATTTGCTCACGCATTTGTTCACAAAGTGGTGACCCTCGCCCCATCCTTGTTTGTGAATGACTGAATATTTCATGGAAGCTGCTTTTATACCCAATCATGGCACCCACCTGTTCCCAATTAGCCTGTTCACCTGTAGGATGTTCCAAATAAGTGTTTGATGAGCATTCCTCAACTTTCTCAGTCTTTTTTTGCCACTCGTGCCAGCTTTTTTGAAACAAGTTGCCGGCATCAAATTCCAAATGAGCTAATATTTGCAAAAAACAACGTTTTCCGAGCAAAAGTAAGGGAGCCAGTTTGGTTATTTCAGAAGCAGCACCACTGCTAAGGTATGCTAATTTCCTTTTTTCCCCCATTTATGATAACACTAAAGCCCCTTCTACACTAAACCGGCTAAGGTTATCCAGGGTATATACCACCTAACTATTTTCTAATATTTGCAAAAAACAACGTTTTCCAGTTTGAACGTTAAGTATCTTGTCTTTGTATTATATTCAATTGAATATAAGTTGAAAAGTATTGGTGAATCATTGTATTTTGTTTTTATTTACCATTTACACAATGTGCCAACTTCACTGGTTTTGCGGTTTGTATATACCAGGGGTCCTCAAGTACAAATCTTGAAGGTCCACAAATGTTTTTTTGAAACAGGCTGGGTCCGTTTATTATCGGTCAAGCTTATATAATAGCAGGAGGTAAGTAGTTTAACATTTTCTTAAAATTAACAAAAATCAAATAAATATCCAATAAAATACATGAAATATTTTCTTTGAAACAAAAATAAATAAGAACTTTGAAAAAATGTGTCCTCTGCATTTGACCCATCCCTTGATCACCCCCTGGGAGGTGAGGGGAGCAGTGGGCAGCAGCGGCGCTGCGCCCGGGAATCATTTTTGGTGATTTAACCCCCAATTCCAACCCTTGATGCTGAGTGCCAAGCAGGGAAGAATGCTGGTATGAGCTTTTAAACATAACCCGTTAACTGCTGCCAATCAAATGGTGAATAAGATACTCTTTAGGGTTCATATGTTTGTAAATCTGACTGTGTTGAAGTCAGTGCCTCACCAGCCATCAACCTCACCACACGTTAATGCTCTGTTGCTATTTGTTGTTGTGTCATAGATTTAACAAAAATCTTGCTTGATGTTTCATATGGCTTTTTCAGCCTCGTGATTTCTTTTTTTCTTAGCTCTGAATCATGAGGAAATGTCTCTTCAAATTCGCGGTGCTCTTTCAGATAGTGATGTTTCAGATTTTCACTTTTCACCAGAGCAACAGTAGTGTTGCATAGTAGACACATTGGTCTGGTACTTGCAGTAGGTAGGATGAAAACATATTGCTCTGTCCATTCTTCCTTGAAACGTCGGTTTTCCCTGTCCACCTTTCTATTACCAGCCTGAGCCAACTTGGAGCATGCCATTGTGATTTGATTCACATTCAGTGACTGACAAGTGAACAGTTAGCGAAGTAGCGATACGAGACAACTGTGTGCCTGCAGCGAAAGGTTCCATGCACTGTGCACATGACCCAGGTGGTAACAGCCTATCAGCGCGTCGTTGTGAAAGAGATGACAACCCATACCCCGGAATTAGCCAATCAGAGTGGCGTTCTCTCGCTCTCACTTCGTCTCTCTCTCTTTCTCTCTCTGAGAGAGAGAGAGAGAGAGAGAGAGAGAGAGAGAGAGAGAGAGAGAGAGACGGAGTGAGTGAGACACGAGAAGTGTAAACGAAACGTGGAGATATTTGACTAAAAACAACAAAGAACGTTGACTTGCGCTAGCGATAACTCACAGATAAATACAATTATTATATTTTTTTATAATAATTATAATTATAATAATAAAAAAAACATATTTTTATTTTTTTATATTTTTTTTTTACTATAATTCGTGCTGGGTCCGGACGGACACGTCGCTGGGTCCGGACATGGACCGCGGTCCGCCTGTTGAGGATCACTGGTATATACAATATCTCAAATAACTAAAGTATCAAAAGTATATTTTGATTTAAGATCAATATTAGAGCAAAAAGATCTCGTATCGGCGGTATCAATATTTCAGTATCAATCCGCACATCACTAGTGTAAAGGCTATGGACCACGACACCAGAGCATGTTGCTGGGCTACGCAGTGAGACGATACAGTCAAAGTGCCAGGATGATGAGTGCATATACTAAGATTTCACAGCAAATATGCATTCATTTCAGTTCGTCCTTGGTTTGTTGCCGTAGACATGAAGTAATCTTTGCCATTTTATTAAATGCGCCAGTCTTGTCTTTGTTGAGCCCTACAAAGTGTTTGTACTTATCACTGGTGTCAGGATAATTACTTGTTGAAAGTAATTGATTACAGTCACTTGTTACTCTCCCAAAAACGTAATTGAGTTACTAACTGAATAATTGTTTTATACAGTAAGTGTAATTAATTTCTTGGAAAAGTCCTTCATTGGTTACTTTTTTTTTTTTACTTTCATAGCGAGAAGGTCCTGGGTTCGATTCCCGGGTTCTTTCTGTGTGGAGTTTGCATGTTCTCTCCGTGACTGCACGGGTTCTCTACGGGTACTCTGGCTTCCTCCCACCTCCAAAGACATGCACCTGGGGATAGGTTGATTGGCAACACTTAATTGACCCTAGTGTGTGAATGTGAGTGTGAATGTTGTCTATCTGTGTTGGCCCTAGAGAATGGATATATCAAGTATGTAGTTGAGAGATGTTTCATGAGAGAAGAGTGTGTACCTTTAAATGGTGGTGCCTGTTGCCAAGTGAAGAGTGACGTCAGCGAGGGCGCGCTCGTTGGCTGTTTTAGCTCAGCATTGGTCGTCTGCGGACTGGAAGGAGATTGTCGGTGGCAGCGCCTGTGGAATGTTTTCACCTATGGTTAATAAAACGATTGAACATGCGTCAATGGCTGTGTCTCTCCATGTCCACAAATGGGATACTGCAGGATTATTATTGTTGATGATTGTTACTTTATTGCATGTTCATTATTCCCCCGTAGTAGTAGTAGTAGTAGTAGCAGTGACGTGCGGTGGGGTTGATGGCTGGTGAGGCACTGACTTCTTCACAGTCAGATTTACAAACATATGAACCCTAAAGAGTATCTTATTCACCATTTGATTGGTAGCAGTTAACGGGTTATGTTTAAAAGATCATACCAGCATTCTTCCCTGCTTGGCACTCAGCATCAAGGGTTGGAATTGGGGGTTATTAAATCACCAAAAATTATTCCCGGGCGCGTCGCCGCTGCTGCCCACTGCTCCCCTCACCTCCCAGGGGGTGATCAAGGGATGGGTCAAATGCAGAGGACAAATTTCACCACACCTAGTGTGTGCGTGTGACAATCATTGGTACGTTAACTAAACTTTAACTTTACATCATATAAACTGTAGCACACAAAAAAGCACATTTAATTAAAAAAACGTTATTATGGTCTTACCGTTACTTATAGGTGCGGTAACAGTGGTGTTCGTGTTGGAGGAGTTGTGAATGAATGAAATATGAAATCCGTGCTGCAGTCTGCAGGTGTACCTAATGTTGTGTCCCTGCAGTCGTTCACGGCTCCTCCGGCGCGAGCATTGTTGTTTTTGCACTTTTTGGCTTCTTGTTAAGTGACTTTTTTTGGGTGGATTCGGTCTTGCACTTGGAGGGTTTGGGTGTGGGCTTTGGTTGGTGTGGCGCTCCCGTCGGGGGGTGCATTCTGCAGCGGGGGTGCATTAACCGGCACCAGGAGGCGGGATTACTGCGAGCCTCACACAGTGCGTCTTCGCAGCAGTCTTATGATTGCTCAGCACAAGAAATACGTTACACACATACAGTTGTTGACAAAATACACTGTACATTATATACCTCAGCTAACTAAACTATTGAAATGTATAATAAAGTTCATCTAGCAATACGGTCTCACTGCACAGCAGGCCAGCAGTTAGCCGAGTCCGCAATCCATGTTGAGGCACAACTGAGTGACGTGCCTCAACTGGCTGCTGATCACCGCGTCTCTTCTCAGTATTTGAACGGCAAATGTGAAAATTCAGCGATTTTGAATAAAAATAATCTCAAACTGATGAGGTTAAATGGAAAATAACTTTATAGTATAATCACTGAATACATATAACAATTTAATTAATTTGTTTTCTTTTTACATTTTTTTTCTTTCCATGATGGCAAGTGAGGCCCTGCCTCACCTGCCTCCAGTGACCGCACGTCACTGAGTAGTAGTAGTAGTAGCACGTGTTTGTGAGTGAGTGCGGTGGCTGCTGCTTGCACGAATAAGGAGCTACTTCCTGAAGTGAACTTGCTGGGATTCTAAAGCTGTCTCGTCCGCATCAAAAGTGCCAGGTTACATCAAACGTACTGGTAACGGCGTTGTAACGTACATAAAGGTAATTTAGTTGGATTAGTCGTTACTAGAAAAAAAACAAACAAAAAAAAACTTACCATTGATAAGGACCGGCTTCGAAGCACAGTTGGCAGGTGATTGGATTACCCAGCTGGGGCTTATCATCCAATCACCTGCCGTGCTTTTATTAGAAGCAGCCGGGCCGAGACACCGTTGTTGGGAGTTGGAGTTATGCAGCAGCAGTGTTGGGTTAGTTACTGAAAACCAGTAACTAGTTACAGTTACTAGTTACTTTATTTCAAAAGTAACTCAGTTACTAACTCAGTTACTTACACCAAAAAGTAATGCGTTACTGTGAAAAGTAACTATTTAGTTACTTATTTTTTTCTTCTTTTTTTTTTAAAGCTCCCATTAATGCCCTTTTTGCCTTCATTTCAGTACTGTTATTGCACTGCAGAATAATACAATCTGTTGATCAACTTGACATGCATTTTTATTTTCCTTTTAACATAATTAATGAAAAACAGTGCAACATAAAAAGGCATTCCTCCTTTCTTTAAACTTGGACCAATGACCATGAATAAAAAACAAGTTAAAGTGCAACATAAGAAGGCACATCATCTTCCTTGAAACATAAAGCCTGACATCTGGAGTGATGCTGCTGTCTTCCACACTTGGAGCCATGGATTGTAGAATACTTGTTTTCAGTGGCAGGATCATTGACACAGATGGTGAAGTTTCAGTGCTCAGTAGAGATGGAACACTTTTGAGGGGTTTAAGCACCTGGAGGACCTCACCTGCCACTCTCACATCATCATCAGACAGGGTGACATTTGTCTTCAGGGTGTTGTGGGTCAATGCAGAGTATATAGCTGCCTGCTGCTCCAACATATCATAAGTGGAGTTCCACCTCGTTGGGACATCATGTATGAGCAGGCAGCTTTAGCATTTCTTGCTTTGTCTTAAGCACATGAGCAGCTGTTGTGCTTGGGTGGAAGTAAGAAACCTTCCTGATCCTCCCAAAGAGGCGCTCCATCCTGTTGACTGAGATTCCCTTCTGTGATGCCAAATTCACTACATGTGCAAAGCACCCATCTGTGGTCCCAGTCCTGCCTCATTCTCTGTAATTATTTGATTTTTGGCATTATCACGTGTGACTGGGATATCTTTATCTTCCATTCCTCCACTGCTTGTGTCAGTACCTGCGCAAGGTGACTCTCGTAGAGGGGGCGTGTCTTCTCATCTCCCAATCTGCTGTGATGAAGTGAGCGCTTATAGTTCCGCTGGACGTCCACCCGTCTGTCATGAGCGCAACAGATGATGCTCGGGATAGTTCATCCAAAACTTTTTTCTTCTCCTGCTCATAAAGATCTGGCACAATCTTATTGCTGAAGTGGGTGCGCGACGGGATGTCGTAACGTGGTTCAAGCACGTTCAGCATGTGTTTAAAACCCTCGTTTTGCACAACCGAGTCTGCACTTATAAACACACCGATTCAATGGCGGGGGCGTTCAAGCTCCTCCGTTACCCCGCTCGCCATGATCACGCTGTGTGTGGACTGAACGTGCCAACAACTTTTTTTTTTTGTTTCATATATCAAACCGCGGATCTTGTGTGCCTCCCCTCCGCACACACACACACACACACACACACACACATAGACCGCGCCTCTTTTCTTCTCTCCGGCTTGTGACAGAGGAAGATTCAGAAGAACGACACCGCAGCGCTTCTGTTTCTAGCCGATACTACATCAAAAGTAACGTAAAATAACGCAGTAACGCATCATGTAGTAACGGTAACTAAATTACTGAATAAAAAAAAATAACGCGTTAGATTACTAGTTACCGCCGAAACTAACGGCGTTACAGTAACGCGTTACTTTGTAACGCGTTAGTCCCAACACTGTGCAGCAGACACACACTGGACATTCAGGGACTGAAAAGTCGCCGAGCAGAGTTGTGACCTGGTGTGTTAGCACAATAAAAGATTGTTCAGCCCAGACCCCCGGGCTTCTGAGCAGATCTATTTCGGTCAGGAGAACCCACAAGAGGGAAACCTCTACAACCATATTTTCCGGACCTTAGGTTGCACCGGATTATAAAACGCACTGCTGAAGAATGGTAAATTTTTTACCTTTTTTCATACATAAGGCGCACCGGATTATAGGGTGCATTAAAGGAGTAATTTTATTATTATTTTCTTCTAACACTTCCTTGTGGTCTACATAACATGTAATGATGGTTCTTTGGTCACAATGTTGCATAGATTATGTTTTACAGATCATCTTCAAGTCGCTTTCTGACAGTCGCTTCAGGATGCGCCGTTTCGTGAGCGGTCTTATTTACGTGGCTCACCTTTGACAGCGTCTTCTCCCCGTCATCCTTGTTGTAGCGGTTTAGCATGCAAGGACGGGAGTGGAAGAAGTGTCAAAAGATGGCGCTAACTGTTTTAATGACATTCAGATTTTACTTCAATCAATAACGAAGCAGCATTGTCCGACCGGAACTCTGTAATAACTAAAGTTCCTTGGGTGGATAATGTATACTCACTACACCGGTATGTTTTAGCACTTTCATGGCATATATAAGTAAGAACTTTACACTACTTTATATTAGAAATGGCAACAGTGGAGGATGAATGTCCCCTAACAAGAAGATAGAGAAAAAGAAGAAGCTTTCACCATTTCCACATTGTTCAACCTATTCAAACCATACCACTTTCAACACATTCCAACATCCTCGAAATATAAACTACCTTTTTTCCAAGCTCAAAAAAATTCCAGCATTTTACAGAATTCCTGGTTTTCCAAAGCCCTATTACCACTCTTTTTTTTTGGCGACTACTCCTTCCACATTTTTCAACGCATTTCAACCGTTCTACTGTCAAAACATTCCTCTTAATTAGGACAAAAAAACAAAGGTTTTTTTTGAACTGGAAAACCATCTCGATTCAACATGTTGCTACTTCAACATTTCTCGACCGATTTGAAAAAATTCCAACACCAACCATTTAGAAAGTTTTTTTTTTTTTTTTTTTAGCATTTTCTAGAAAATTCCCGCTTTTCCCAAAATTCCCAAATTTCTATTATATTCCCATTGAAAAGAGAAGGGGCAATTTTTCAAAGTTCCACAACTCCCACATTTGTCATCCGATTCAAACCGTTCCAACTTCCAAAATATTCAGCCTGTTCAGGAATTGTGTGCTCTCCTTCAATAAGGTTTAAGAACTTGAAAAATTCCCGGTTTTCCCGGAATTCCGTAATACCATTTTTCAATTAAAAAACTGTTACTACTTCAACATTTATTGACCGATTTAAACGATTCAAACACAAACCAATTCATCCATTCATGCTCCTAATCATTTTCTAAAAATCCCGCTTTTCCCCAAATTTCCAGAAAGTTCCCATTGAAATGAATGGGACATGCACATTTGCCACATCTTTCAACCCATTCAAACCATTCCAACACCGACACAGTCCACTCATCCTGGAGATTCAAACTAACACTTTCCCGAGTTCCAAACCAAATTCCGGTTTTCCTGGAAATTCAAACTTTTCAACATTTAAGAAATTCCTTGAAAATCCTTTATTCATGTGCATTCTGGGTGCCTTAATCGGTAAAAACCTGTACACACATTTCAGTTTTGGTGTTTGTACAGGCAGTATGACTACAAATGTACAGTATATACACATAAAAAAGTAGCCCCTTCCTTTATTACAGCATGAACTCCGAATCCTTTTTGTTGTACGAGTGAATGTGGTATTTTTGCAATGACGTCACCTTTATTCTAGAGATGTATTTTGAAAGAAAATCAACTGTGTTGAGTTCAAGCGGGTTAAAATAATCTTGTCTGGGTCTGACAGTCCTGTGTGTTTAAAGCGATGAGAGAGATATCTCCCTGCTGTCTTGTCGTTTTGTACGCCAGGAGCTTTTGTGCATTTTAGCGTCTGACGCTACTCGCGACATAAAAGAGACAGACAAGCCAGAGAAAGGAAGAAAGCTTAGAGTCAAAACCATTTCCACAGAGAAGCAGAACAGTGCAGACAATAAAACGCGAGTGTGGTGCGGTGAATGGAGAAGCCCTCACACGCGTACACATTGTGTGTCCTAATGACACTGGAATAATAGAATACAATAACGGCACAGATTGTGTTTACGTCAACCTTGTCGTTATTTAGTCGACCTAATTCCGTCGTCATTGGTGTCAGAAAAACTGAATGTGTATACGTGTTATTATATTACAACCTCTGGACACAGGCAAAAATACAAACAAACCAACATTTGTTTATTGAATGAAGAAATAAATAATACAATATGAATGATTTTTTTTTATCATGTTTCATTTAATGTAACAATTGTAATACCAATTAATTTACAGTCGTGATCAAAAGTTGACATACACTTGTAAAGAACATAATGTCATGGCTGTCTTGAGTTTCCAATAATTTCTACAACTCTTATTTTTTTGTGATAGTGTTATGGAGCACATACTTGTTAGTCACAAAAAACATTCATGAAGTTTGGTTCTTTTATGAATTTATTATGGGTCTACTGAAAATGTGAGCAAACCTGTATACATACAGCAATGTTTAATATTTGCTTACATGTCCCTTGGCAAGTTTCATTTCAATAAGGCGCTTTTGGTAGCCATCCACAAGCTTCTGCTTGAATGTTTGACCACTCCTCTTGACAAAATTGGTGCAGTTCAGCTAAATTTGTTGGTTTTCTGACATGGACTTGTTTCTTCAGCATTGTCCACACGTTTAAGTCAGGACTTTGGGAAGGCCATTCTTAAACCTTCATTCTAGCCTGATTTAGCCATTCCTTTACCACTTTTGACGTGTGTTTGGGGTCATTGTCCTGTTGGAACACCCAACTGCGCCCAAGACCCAACCTCCGGGCTGATGATTTTAGGTTGTCCTGAAGAATTTGGAGGTAATCCTCCTTTTTCATTGTCCCATTTACTCTCTGTAAAGCACCAGTTCCATTGGCAGCAAAACAGGCCCAGAGCATAATACTACTACCACCATGCTTGACGGTAGGCCTGGTGCTCCTGGGATTAAAGGCCTCACCTTTTCTCCTCCAAACACATTGCTAAGTATTGTGCCCAAACAGCTCAGATTTTGTTTAATCTGACCACAAAACTTTTCTCCAGAAGGTCTTATCTTTGTCCATGTGATGTCAGATGAAACAAAAATGTAGCTGTTTGGCCACAATACCCAGTAATATGTTATTGCAGTGAAACTTGCCAAGGGACATGTAAGCAAATATTAACATTGCTGTATGTATACTTTTGACCCAGCATATTTTGGTTAAATTTTTCAGTAGACCCATAATAAATTCATAAAAGAACCAAACTTCATGAATGTTTTTTGTGACCAACAAGTATGTGCTCCAATCACTCTATCACAAAAGAATAAGAGTTGTAGAAATTATTAGAAACTCAAGACAGCCATGACATTATGTTCTTTACAAGTGTATGTAAACTTTTGATCGTGACTGTATGTATTATTATATTACAAACTCTGGACACAGACAAACATACAAACAAACTGTCATGTCTGTTGATTATGTTTTAGTTTTAGTCATGTTCGGTTTTGTTTTTGGACTCTTTGTGCACTCTTGTTTGCTTTGTCACCATAGCAACCCATTAGTTTGCACCTGTCATGTCACGCACCTGTCTCACGCTTTGCACTCGCACACCTGTCACCAATCATGTCACTGCTATTTAAGACTGTCTGTTTCTGTTATTCGGCCTGGTGACATTATCTATCCTATCCGTCCATACTACCTCTGCTACCCATGAGATTCCTGTTTAGTATAGTTCATGCTTCATGCCATGCCACAGTAAGTGTTTTTGTTTCGTGTTCATAGTTAATTGCCTTTGTGCTAGTCTTTTGTTTGCATTAGTCAAGTTTGTTCTCCGCCATTGTGCGCGTCTTTTGTTTGCTTCCTTTTTTTGTAGTTTGTTAGTATTTTAATAAATATGTACTCACATTCACGCCTTGCCCGCGCCAACTTTCCTTTGCATTCTGGGAAAACAAACCCCAAGGTCCACGTATTGTCACAAACCAACATTTGTTTATTGAATAAATAAATAAATAAATATGTAATACAGTATGAATTATTTGGTCATGTTTCATTTGATGTAACAATTGTATCAATACCCAGTAATTCATATTTTATCTAATCATATATATATATATATATATATATATATATATATATATATATATATATATATATATATATATATATATATATATATATATATATATTTTAGATTTATTAAAATAATTTAATAAATACTGTACTATTTATTTTTTCAAGTCTTGATTGTTAATCAAATTAAAATATTGTGTTTAAGTGTATGTACGGTATGTGTATATTATGCAGTGGCGGGCTGTGCGTTTCTCACCTAGGCCTTCAGTGATGTCCTACTTAGTCCGACTTCACCTCTCAAAATGCCGTTATTGATGTCACCGCATGGACACGGCTGGAGATACTATGCAGAAACACACTTGCACACTACTTGGGCATTGGATCCCCTCAACAGGCATGAAGAGAATATGATTACTTTTAGATATTTAGGGAAAGTAAATAAAAAATTACTTTTTAACTTAACTAGTCATAATCATGAAGTGAAGTGAATTATATTTATATAGCGCTTTTCTCGAGTGACTCAAAGCGCTTTAACATGGTGAAACCCAATATCTAAGTTACATTTAAACCAGTGTGGGTGGCACTGGGAGCAGGTGGGTAAAGTGTCTTGCCCAAGGACACAACGGCAGTGACTGGGATGGCGGAAACGGGGATCGAACCTGGAACCCTCAAGTTGCTGGCACGGCCACTCTACCAACCGAGCTATACCGCCCCAATGATTTTTGGTTATGTTAGGCCAGCAGAGAAGGCCTTGCTGGCCCTGACAGCACCCCACTGATATTACGTCTCAGTTTTCTTTCCAAAAGGTCAGACAGAGGAAAACCAAATCATACAGTATGAAAGCTAAAGCAATGTTCCCAATAAGAAACTGTCACTTATGAAAACGGTTGGATTCCATGAGTCAAATACAAAAACTTTTTATCAAATTCGGATTTTATTCAGTTGCCGGAGAATACCGACTGGACAGGGTACAACTTCAGTAGTGCTTAAGAAGCGTAGCAAAACATTGGCGGCCTAAAAAATAAAAAATCTAATATACAGTAGGTGTGACAAAATTGTGGAACTAAAAAAGGGAAAAAAAAAAGCTAACCAAAGGGAAAATGTCATGACTTGGTCCTTGGGTTTAGTTTTTCCAGAAGGCAACGGAAAGTTGGCTCGGGCGAGACGGGAATGTGAGTACATATTTTATTTTTTACACTTTAAAGGACAAAAAAAAGAAGCAAACAAAAGGCGCGCACAGTGGCGGAGAACAAACTATGAAACCAAAAAGACTACAGCACAAAGGCAATTAACTAAGAACACGGTACAAAACACTTACTGTGGCATAGGACTGTGAACATGGCTTGATGATAAATAGTGTGCAGAGCATAAATGCGGAATGTCGCCAGAAAGACAAACTGAAAACAATGAACTTAAATACTACAGACATGATTAACGAAAACAGGTGCGTGACTCAAAACGTGAAACAGGTGCGTGACGTGACAGGTGAAAACTAATGGGTTGATATGGTGACAAACAAGAGTGCACAATGAGTCCAAACGTGGAACAGGTGAAACTAATGGGTTACCATGGAAACAAGAATAGGGAGTGAAAAGCCAGAAACTAAAGAGTCCAATAACTAAACAAAACAAAACATGACTAAAACAAAACATGATTACACAGACATGACAGAAAAATGGCACCATAAAACATACAAGACGTATGCAAGGTATACATAGTGTAGTACAAGATGCTGCAGCAAACAGGAGCGCGTAGCAAAAAGCACATGTATTAGGGTTATGTATTAAGAGTTAAAAAAATAAAAAATAAATTACCAAAAAAGACGTCATAAATGTTTATATCAAATCAATATAGCTGTAAAAACTTAATAATGTTGCTTGAATCAATTGAATAATGTCTAAGACTAACTACAACACACACTATCACCTGGATAGCTGCAAACTTCGCATGGAACACTTCAGTCAACACAGGCGTGTTGAGCCCATAGGTGTAGTGTGTTCAAAGACCCTAAATTAGAGTTAGAACCTGATATACAAGTACATATACATACATACACTCATGCACATAATCACGTTTCATCAAACATATATTAACGTTGTTGCCCTAGGGTAAACTGGGTAACACATGGCACAAAAGACAACGCTTAACCTATTGTTACTATAGCAATCTACAAGGTTAATATAGGTTGCTTCTCTTTCTTCCCCTCCATTTTTCGGTATTCCTTTTTTATCTCAAGTTATCATTACGTATATGTATTGTTGCATTTGAACAACTGTATCGTTGATAATAGAGGTAAATTATTGGTATTGTTCATTATCAATACCGCTATTTCTATTGGTATTCGTATTGCTCCATTTGTAGTGTAATAATGCTCATTGTCATTTCTGTATTATTATTTATTTCACTAACTGCTTCTTTGCTATCACTTTTACCATCATATTTGTACATGTCGTATGTGCTGATGTTGCTCTATTGTTGGTGTTGTTGTTGTTGTTGTACCGGTAATTGTTGTGTTTGCTGTTATTGTTTTTGTCTCTGTCTAATCCCCTTTTGTCCCCACAATTTCCCCCTCTGTCTTCCTTTTTTTTCTCTTTCTATCCCCTCCTGCTCCGGCCCGGCAGCACCAAATAATAATATAAATACATTTAATAACGTCAAATACAAATAAGGCAACAAGAGAAGTATCCTACACTTCTATTTTGTAAAGTAAATCTGAACAGCCAATATGGGCATCTACATCAACTATATGATTTGCCTGAGAAGCTGGACAGGACAAAAAATAAATAAAAATAAAAGAGTTAGAAACTGACGCGCCACTAATTTTTAAAGACAAGAGAGACTTAACTCCCACTAATTATAAAACATTTTCATTATCCACAGAAGGTAATTATACATGAATGCGCTAATCTCTACTTTACACTCTGAAGTAAAGGAAAACTTAACAGACTTAATACTTTTTAAGTGAATATTTACAGGTTCTGCCCACTTTACATTTAATTTGTTGGCTTTTTTTTTCTAACTAAAACCAAATTATTTCAAACATTTCTAGATATTTTGTACATATGTTCATCCTATCTTTAACAAGTCAAAAACCTGATTAGGTTTTTACTTTTGTTTTAAAAAGCTGGTTTTGACAACATTTTGGGTTTAGGTTTATGGTGGAATGGGGGCCCATTAACTGTCTTGTGTATGGGGGCCCAGAATTTGGTGCTACACACCTGATACAACAACTAAAATATTTGTAGAAACTGGAATCACACAAAATGTGGGCATACCAAAACTCACAGTATATGTCCACATACATACTGACACTCTATATATAAAAAGGAACTTCACTTTTTGGGGAATTTTGCCTATCATTCACAATCCTTATGTAAGACAAGCACACATGTTTTCTTTTTTTGAATGCATTTTAACTCTTAAAATAAATGCGAGCTAAATTCTGCCTACTATGGGAATCTCTATTCTGTCTATAAAACCCTTACAAGCATCTCCAAAAGGTTGTATATACATGCTGTAAGTATGTATGTAATGTAGTAACAGGCACATTCATAATAACGTAATATTTGCGTACAATAATTTCAAAAACGCATCGCAACATTCGATTTTTCTTTCCACAACATCACTGATTACTACTCACTGTAAACTTCTTCAGAGCCATCAAACATAATAAAACATCACTTACTGTACAATTTCTGCGGTCACTGGGATGCAGACTGTTAGAATGTTTATATTTTCCCATTTAGATGAAGAATGACTCATAATCATTCTGGAAAAAAAGTGTGGGGCAGGGAAGGCGTGGCGCAGTTGGGAGAGTGGCTGTGCCAGCAACCTGAAGGTTCCTGGTTTGATTCCCACCTTCTACCAACCTTGTCACATCCGTTGTGTCCTTGAGCAAGACACTTCACCCTTGCTCCTGATGGGTCGTGGTTAGGGCCTTGCATGACAGCTCCCGCCATCAGTGTGTGACATCAGTGTGTGAATAAGTGAATGTGGGAATAGTGTTGTGGAGGGAAGTGCAACAGCGAGCCTGCAGGAGCAAAGGTCACCGCCTCTGGCAATGGTGTCGAGGGCGGAGCACCATCAGCTAGGGGCGGGGCATGTGCGGGACGGCGAGACACAGCTGGCGGGTGATTTGATTTCACAGGTGGTACGTGTTAATCTAATCATCTGTTGTCTTTAACAGTAAGCAGCCGGGAACAGAGGAGGAGAGAGAGGTCACGACATGCCAAAAGACATTTTGAAAATCTTGTTGAAAACATTAAAACTTTGTTAAACCTGCATGCTTGGCTCTTTTGCCGTGTCTACAGTGGAGCTGCTAGGAAGCGACTTCCACAAGTGTCAAAGCGCTTTGAGTACCTTGAAGGTAGAAAAGCGCTATACAAGTAGATCCCATTTACCATTTAACCAAGCGTATTTTCGTGTCTTTCTCGCCAGTTCCGAGTCTAAATCAGATGCCAAAGTTGACTAACTTGCCGGCTTATGTCCTCATTAGGGATGTCCGATAATGGCTTTTTGCCGATATCCGATATTCCGATATTGTCCAACTCTTTAATTACCGATACCGATATCAACCGATATATGCAGTCGTGGAATTAACACATTATTATGCCTAATTTGGACAACCAGGTATGGTGAAGATAAGGTACTTTTAAAAAAAAAACTAGTAATTAATGAAAATTAGTAAAATTAACTGTTAAAGGTTAGTACTATTAGTGGACCAGCAGCACGCACAATCATGTGTGCTTACGGACTGTATCCCTTGCAGACTGTATTGATATATATTGACATATAATGTAGGAACCAGAATTTTAATAACAGAAAGAAACAACTCTTTTGTGTGAATGAGTGGGGGAGGGAGGATTTTTGTATTGGTGCACTAATTGTAAGTGTATCTTGTGTTTTTTATGTTGATTTAATAAAAAAACAAACAACAAAACCGATACCGATAATTTCCGATATTACATTTTAACGCATTTATCGGCTGATAATATCGGCAGGCCGATATTATTGGACATCCCTAGTCCTCATCCTTCTACTATCAAGGTAAGAGGAATTTTTTCATGATCCATAGTAAACTTTCATGAGCACCGAGGAGAAAAAGCAGCTCACCAGCCGATGATGTCAACATAGCCACACAAGCGAGTTAGCGCTCTGCGATCACGGCGCCGCTACAAAAAGACAGTCTGCGTTAGCGCTTATAATAACAATATCACAAATACTTGGTTAATATTCAAGTCATGAAATGTAGTTGGGGTATTGTTGGCGGTTTTTGGATGGTTATTTAGAGGCCTGTATGGGCTGAATAGAGGACCTCCCATTGACTCCATTGTAAGCGGACATGAAAAAATACATTTGTCTTTTTGTTATACATAATGCTTGTGAAATTTCCAAAAAAGCGCACTTCCCCTTCAAAGTCTTCAGATTACCATACATTTGTTTGGTTTGTGTGCTACAAGTAAATCACAATTGACTATGAGAAATGACTAAAGAAAAAGTTGGTGTTATTTTATTATATAAAATAGTAAATTATATATATTTTTTTGTCGTATGTCAGTGGCACAAAGTGGGAGTTCTCAACAATACACAAATCCATAATTCAGTTGTTGCACTCATACCTCACAAGGAGTCCCGTTGCTGTTTCTGTCAATCTTTCCCCTCCAAGTAATTCCCTGTTTGCCTTCTCACCTCCACTCAAAATAAGGAAAATCAATACCTGTGATCTGTGGTTCTTTCTTTCTCACACCTTTGATGCTGTTTCAATGCTTACGCTTACACATTAAATGTATGGTCCCTATACGGCAGGGGGCCACATTGAGCTAAACAAAATTTGATTGAGGGCCGACAAACCGACTGCATGTAAAATAGTATATATATATATATATATATATATATATATATATATATATATATATATATATATATATATATATATATATATATATATATACAGGTAAAAGCCAGTAAATTAGAATATTTTGAAAAACTTGATTTATTTCAGTAATTGCATTCAAAAGGTGTAACTTGTACATTATATTTATTCATTGCACACAGACTGATGCATTCAAATGTTTATTTCATTTAATTTTGATGATTTGAAGTGGCAACAAATGAAAATCCAAAATTCCGTGTGTCACAAAATTAGAATATTGTGTAAGGGTTAAATTTTGAAGACACCTGGTGCCACAAACTAATCAGCTGATTAACTCAAAACACCTGCAAAGGGCTTTAAATGGTCTCTCAGTCCAGTTCTGAAGCCTACACAAACATGGGGAAGATTTCAGATTTGACAGCTGTCCAAAAGGCAACCATCGACACATTGCACAAGGAGGGAAAGACACAAAAGGTTATTGCTGAAGAGGCTGGCTGTTCTCAGAGCTCTGTGTCCAAACACATTAATGGAGAGGCAAAGGGAAGGAAAAACTGTGGTCAGAAAAAGTGTACAAGCGATAGGGATCACCGCGCCCTGGTCAAGATTGTGAAAAAAAAAACCATTCAAAAATGTGGGGGAGATTCAGAAGGAGTGGACAGCTGCTGGAGTCAGTGCTTCAAGATCCACCACCAAGAGACGCTTGAAAGACATGGGTTTCAACTGCCGCATACCTCGTGTCAAGCCACTGTTGACCAAGAAACAGCGCGCAAAGCGTCTCACCTGGGCTAAGGAAAAAAAGAGCTGGACTGCTGCTGAGAGGTCCAAAGTCATGTTTTCTGACGAAAGCAAATTTTGCATTTCCTTTGGAAATCGAGGTGCCAGAGTCTGGAGGAAGACAGGAGAGGCACAGGATCCACGTTGCCTGAAGTCTAGTGTAAAGTTTCCACCATCAGTGATGGTTTGGGGTGCCATGTCATCTGCTGGTGTCGGTCCACTCTGTTTCCTGAGATCCAGGGTCATCGCAGCCGTCTACCAGCAAGTTTTAGAGCACTTCATGCTTCCTGCTGCTGACCTGCTCTATGGAGATGGAGATTTCAAGTTCCAACAGGACTTGGCGCCTGCACACAGCGCAAAATCTACCCGTGCCTGGTTTACGGACCATGGTATTTCTGTTCTAAATTGGCCCGCCAACTCCCCTGACCTTAGCCCCATAGAAAATCTGTGGGGTATTGTGAAAAGGAAGATGCAGAATGCCAGACCCAAAAACGCAGAAGAGTTGAAGGCCACTATCAGAGCAACCTGGGCTCTCATAACACCTGAGCAGTGCCAGAAACTCATCGACTCCATGCCACGCCGCATTAACGCAGTAATTGAGGCAAAAGGAGCTCCAACCAAGTATTGAGTATTGTACATGCTCATATTTTTCATTTTCATACTTTTCAGTTGGCCAACATTTCTAAAAATCCCTTTTTTGTATTAGCCTTAAGTAATATTCTAATTTTGTGACACACGGAATTTTGGATTTTCATTTGTTGCCACTTCAAATCATCAAAATTAAATGAAATAAACATTTGAATGCATCAGTCTGTGTGCAATGAATAAATATAATGTACAAGTTACACCTTTTGAATGCAATTACTGAAATAAATCAAGTTTTTCAAAATATTCTAATTTACTGGCTTTTACCTGTATATATATACAAAACCCAAAACCAGTGAAGTTGACACGTTGTGTAAATGGTAAATAAAAACAGAATACAATGATTTGCTAATCCTTTTCAACTTATATTCAATTGAATAGACTGCAAAGACAAGGTCCTTAATGTTCGAACTGGAAAACTTTGTTATTTTTTGCAAATATTAGCTCATTTGGAATGTGATGCCTGCGACATGTTTCAAAAACGCTGGCACAAGTGGCAAAAAAGACTGAGAAAGTTGAGGATTGCTCATCAAACACTTATTTGGAACATCCCACAGGTGAACAGGCTAATTGGGAACAGGTGGGTGCCATGATTGGGTATAAAAGCAGCTTTCATGAAATGCTCAGTCATTCACAAACAAGGATGGGGCGAGGGTCACCACTTTGTGAACAAATGCGTGAGCAAATTGTCCAGCAGTTTAAGAACAACATTTCTCAACGAGCTATTGCAAAGAATTTAGGGATTTCAGGATCTACGGTCCCTAATATCATCAAAAGGTTCAGAGAATCTGGAGATATCACGGCAAGGCCAAAAACCAACATTGAATGCCCATGACCTTCGATCCCTCAGGCGGTACTGCGACGAAAAGCGAAATCAGTGTGTAAAGGATATCACCACATGGGCTCAGGAACACTTCAGAAAACTACTGTCAGTAACTACAATTTGTTGCTACATCTGTAAGTGCAAGTTAAAACGCTACTATGCAAAGCCACACACATTTATCAACAACACCCAGAAACGCCGTTGGCTTCACTGGGCCCAACAGTTTAAGAACAACATTTCACAACGAGCTATTGCAAGGGTTCAGAGAATTTGGAGAAATCACTGCACTTAAGTGGCTAAGCTGTGACCTTCGATCCATCAGCCGGTACTGCATAAAAAAACGAAATCAGTGTGTAAATGATATCACCACATGGGCTCAGGAACACTTCATTAAACAACTGTCAGTAACTACGGTTGGTCGCTACATCTGTAGGCGCAAGTTAAAACTCTACTATGCAAAGCCAAAGCCATTTATCAACAACACCCAACTTTTTTTGCAATGTGATGCTGCCATTAAATTCTAAGTTAATGATTATTTGCAAAATAAAATTAAGTTTCTCAGTTCAAACATTAAATATCTTGTCTTTGTTGTCTTGTCAATTGAATATAAGTTGAAAAGGATTTGCAAATCATTGTATTCTGTTTTTATTTACGAATTACACAACGTGCCAACTTCACTGGTTTTGGGTTTTGTGTATATATATATATATATATATATATATATATATATATATATATATATATATATATATATATATATATATAGCGACTTGTCCAGGGTGTACACCGCCTTCCGCCCGAGTGCAGCTGGGATAGGCTCCAGCACACCCACGACCCCGAGAGGGACAAGTGGTAGAAAATGGATGGATGAATGCGCCAAACATAGATAAGTGTGGAGAGTGTTCTGCATTTGTAATGGATTCCAATGGGCGTAATTTTTTATTTTTTGTGGTGTGTGGAAGTTTTCATAATGTCAACAAAGTTCAGTGAGCAGGTTGTGTTATGTGTCACCATGTCTTGGTGGTTGTTTTTCTTTCATTCTTGTTTTTTTTTTGCACAATGACTCGGGAAGGTTATTTGCATTAGGTCGTAGAGGTAAATGCTCCGCATACTTCCTTTCAGAGCAAAATTAAAAGGTATTGACCTGAATTACTTATGTTGTCCAATACACAGCGACATACTAGCAGCATCATAATTGCCAAACTAAACTCATGACGTCTGTGGAGCCAAATTGAAGATGTTGATAACGTCGGCATAATGCACTTGGCTGGTAGTTTGGACACCCCTGCTAATCAGCTTTGTGCTTGACTTAAACTCCTGAAATCCTTCAGTGACGTTTAGGAAACATTTGGAGTACCGTATTTTTCGGACTTTAGGGATTTAAGGTGCACTGCTGATGACCAGGTCTTTTTTCATACAAAAGGTGCACCGGTTTATAAGGCACATTAAAGGGGTCATATTATAATATTTTGGTCTCCATTTCGGATTCAGGAAGAACAGTGTGGTTTTCGTCCTGGTCCTGGAACTGTGGACCAGCTCTATACTCTCGGCAGGGTCCTTGAGGGTGCATGGGAGTTTGCCCAACCAGTCTACATGTGCTTTGTGGACTTGGAGAAGGCATTCGACCGTGTCCCTCGGGAAGTCCTGTGGGGAGTGCTCAGAGAGTATGGGGTATAGGACTGTCTGATTGTGGCGGTCCACTCCCTGTATGATCAGTGTCAGAGCTTGGTCCGCATTGCCGGCAGTAAGTCGGACACGTTTCCAGTGAGGGTTGGACTCCGCCAAGGCTGCCCTTTGTCACCGATTCTGTTCATAACTTTTATGGACAGAATTTCTAGGTGCAGTCATTTCTAGGTGCAATCAAGGCGTTGAGGGGATTCGGTTTGGTAACTGCAGGATTAGGTCTCTGCTTTTAGCAGATGATGTGGTCCTGATGGCTTCATCTGGCCAGGATCTTCAGCTCTCACTGGATCGGTTCGCAGCTGAGTGTGAAGCGACTGGGATGAGAATCAACACCTCCAAGTCCGAGTTCATGGTTCTCACCCGGAAAAGGGTGGAGTGCCATCTTCGGGTTGAGAAGGAGATCTTGCCCCAAGTGGAAGAGTTCAAGTACTTCGGAGTCTTGTTCACGAGTGAGGGAAGAGTGGATCGCGAGATCGACAGGCGGATCGGTGCGGCGTCTTCAGTAATACAAACGCTGTATCGATCCGTTGTGGTGAAGAAGGAGCTGAGCCGGAAGGCAATGCTCTCAATTTACTGGTCGATCTACGTTTCCATCCTCACCTATGGTCATGAGCTTTGGGATATGACCGAAAGGACAATATCACGGGTGCAAGCGGCCGAAATGAGTTTCCTCCGCCGGTTGGCGGGGCTCTCCCTTAGAGATAGGGTGAGAAGCTCTGTCATCCGGGAGGAGCTCAAAGTAAAGCCGCTGCTCCTCCACATCGAGAGGAGCCAGATGAGGTGGTTCGGGCATCTCCTCAGAATGCCACCCAAACACCTCCCTAGGGAGGTGTTTGGGTGGCAAGTCCGACCGGTAGGAGGACACGAAGAAGACCCAGGACACGTTGGTAAGACTATGTCTCCCGGCTAACCTGGGACCGCCTCGGGATCCCCCGGGAAGAGCTGGACGAAGTGGCTGGGGAGAGGGAAGTCTGGGCTTCCCTGCTTAGGCTGCTGCCCCCGCGACCCGACCTCGGATAAGCGGAAGAAGATGGATGGCATTTGAAACACTTCCTTCTGGTCTACATAACAAGTAATGGTGGTTCTTTGGCAATATTGTTGCATAGATTGTTTTACAGACCATCTTTAAGTCGCTTTCTGACTGTCTTCTCAGGATGCTCCATTTTGTGGGCGGTCTTATTTGCGTGGCTCCACTTCGACAACGTCTTCCCCCCGTCATTTTTGTTGTAGCGGCAATTTATAGCGCTTCCATAGCAAGGCTACTGACAAATATAAGTTAGAACTGTACACTACTTTATATTAGAAACGGCAACAGCGAAGGATGAAGGCCCCCTTGACCACGGCGCAGACTAAAATGGCGGAAGCGCGCAAATTTTCGAGACCAATACAGATCCCAATTACACACCAGCAGGTATCAATCGGTAGGAAAAGTTGTTTTTGCATAATATTGCAAAACAAAATGCCAGATAATATGTCTCCTAATAGGTGCCATAAAAATACCCCTATGTTTAAGTACAGTACGTCTGACTACGGTAGCCGTAATGCCAATCCATCAAGCGGTGCAGCTTCGTAGCTTACCGAAGTCGTACTAGAACATATTGACATATTTTTGAGCGCTCTGTGTAATGTTCTATATTCTCAACGAAATATCAAAGATTTGGTGTTGCTTTCTTGCAAGCACTTGCTAGCGTCATTTATTGAACAGGCGTAAACCCGCAGGCCACGCGAATCTCTTACGTGTGACTGCCATCTGATAGTCACACTTATCATTACACCATGCACCAAATAAATTTGCTCCGAGGTCGGTAAGCACAACCAGAACTAATGCGTACATTAGGCGCACCGTGTTATAAGGCGCACTGTTGATTTTTGAGATTTTTTATTTTAAGTGCACATTATAGTCATGTGACTATACCAGGATATAGGTTCCCCGAAATAGCAGCATCAGGTAAGCTAGTTATTTTTCAAAAGCCATTTAATTATTCTAATGTTTAAATATAGAGATGTCCGATAATACCGGCCGATAATATATATATATATTTTTTTTTTTTCTTTTTTTTAATTAAATCAACATAAAAAACACAAGATACACTTACAATTAGTGCACCAACATAAAAAAACTTTCCTCCCCCATTTACACTCATTCACACAAAAGGGTTGTTTCTTTCTGTTATTAATATTCTGGTTCCTACATTATATATCAATATATATCAATACAGTCTGGAAGGGATACAGTCCGTAAGCACACATGATTGTGCGTGCTGCTGGTCCACTAATAGTACTAACCTTTAACAGTTAATTTTACTCATTTTGATTAATTACTAGTTTCTATGTAACTGTTTTTATATTGTTTTACTTTCTTTTTTATTCAAGAATTTTTTTTAAATTTATTTATCTTATTTTATTTCATTAATTTGTTTTAAAAGTACCTTATCTTCACCATACCTGGTTGTCCAAATTAGGCATAATAATGTGTTAATTCCACGACTGTATAGATCGGTTGATATCGGTATCGGTTGATATCGGTATCGGTAATTAATATATCGGAATATCGGATATCGGCAAAAAGCCATTATCAGACATCCCTATTTAAATAAGTGGTCGATTTGATCAAATGTTATAATTCAACTGTTCTTAGTATATTTATTCAATTAATTCACATAAAAGAAGCAAGGAAAATATCACTATCAGGCTTTTTGGCTTGAAGTTTCATTAAAACCCTATACACAATGACTTTCTTTTAATGACTAAATGTTCCTTTCTTTTACTCGACTACATTTGCACTACACAACAAAGTGTCAAGTTAAGTTATTTTCAAATAAGGGTTACATTTACCATGAACAATGTCACATACACACCGAATAAAAATATAAATGCAACACTTTTGTTTTTGCTCCCATTTTTCCATGAGCTGAACTCAGAGATCTCATACTTATTTTATGTACACACAAAACCTATTTTCCAAATATTGTTAACAGATCTATCTAAATCCCATCTCATTTGCAAAGATAATTGCTATCTCATAGGTGTGGCATATTAAGATGCTGATTAGATGATTAACTTGATTATTGCACAGGTGTGTTTTTTTTTTACTGGCCACCATTAAAAGGCAATCCTAAAATGTATTTCAGAGAATTTGTCAGCATATCCAACCAGCCATATGTAACTACACCAGCCCTAGATCTACTGCTCCTCCAAAATTGTGTAAAATAAATGAGTTAACGGATATACTGTACTCCCCAAAGGGCCAATCCATTCCTAATATGCCACACCTGTGAGGTGGATGGATTATTGTGGAAAAGGAGAAGTGCTCATTAACACAAGTTTGTCATCACTATTTGAGAGATACTAGCCTTTTGTATGTTTAAACTTACATCATGACATGAATAAGTAGTTCTATACACACAGTATATATATATATATATATATATATATATATATATATATATATATATATATATAATGGATGAATATATATATATATATATATATATATATATATATATATATATATATATATATATATATATATATATATATATATATATATCCATCCATCCATCCATTTTCTACCGCTTATTCCCTTCGGGGTCGCGGGGGCGCTGGAGCCTATCTCAGCTACAATTGGGCGGAATTTATATATATATATATATATATATATATATATATATATATATATAGGTGAGGGGAGCAGTGGGCAGCAGCGGTGGCAGAAACCATTATTAAATCAGAGGCTACTCAGAATATGAGATAACTCCTGGAAATTACTGGCTTTTAATGGCCAAAGGTATAGATGTGTGTGTTCAAGTTAAAGGAAACGGCAGGCTGTCTTATTTTAGTAGATTTATTACAATCTTTGCAAGCTGAGTAACATTTGCTGTGGTCTGGAACAACATGGCACACAAACAACTATCAGAAATGCAGCCAATATTACATACAGATAATGTGTCATGAGACATGCAAACTAAATTATATACAAAGAGGATAAAAGTAAAGGATATTAAATGAGCTCAAATGAGGCATAATGATGCAATATGTACATACAGCTAGCCTAAACAGCATGTTAGCATTGATTAGCTTGCAGTCATGCAGTGACCAAATATGCCTGATTAGCACTACCAACAAGTCAATAACATCAACAAAGCACATCTTTGTACATTCACGCACAGCATGAACCTTTTGGTGGACAACATGAGACAAAGAAGGAGTGGAAGATTTTACATGTAAACAAACTGTTGCGTCACAGTCCACACTATGGTGAGTTCAGGAACCGCCGAAATGAGTAGGACAAAACGATGTTGACCAAATACGGTCATCAGTGAAGCATACACACAAACATATTAAACAGTGGTAGTTCCAACAATTGGGAAGGTTTGTGTCATGTTTGTCCTAAACAAAAAACATACCATACTACAAACCCCGTTTCCATATGAGTTGGGAAATTGTGTAAGATGTAAATATAAACGGAATACAATGATTTGCAAATCCTTTTCAACCCATATTCAATTGAATGCACTACAAAGACAAGATATTTGATGTTCAAACTCATAAAGTTTTTTTTGGTTTTTTTGCAAATAATAATTAAGTTAGTGCCAAAGTAGTTGAGAAAGGGCATGTTCACCACTGTCTTACATGGCCTTTCCTTTCCCGCTTAAGTTGTTCAACAGTCCGGGGGTCTCCGTTGTGGTATTTTAGTCTTCATAATGCGCCACACATTTTCAATGGGAGACAGGTTTGGACTACAGGCAGGCCAGTCTAGTACCCACACTCTTTTACTATGAAGCCACGTTGATGTAACACGTGGCTTGGCATTGTCTTGCTGAAATAAGCAGGGGCGTCCATGGTAACGTTGCTTGGATGGCAACATATGTTGCTCCAAAACCTGTATGTACCTTTCAGCATTAATGGCGCCTTACAGATGTGTAAGTTACCCATGTCTTGGACACTAATACACCCCCATACCATCACACATGCTGGCTTTTACACTTTGGGCCTAGAACATTCCGGATGGTTCTTTTCCTCTTTGGTCCGGAGGACACGTCGTTCACAGTTTCCAAAAACAATTGGAAATGTGGACTCGTCAGACCACAGAACACTTTTCCACTTTGCATCAGTCCATCTTAGATGAGCTCAGGCCCAGCGAAGCCGACAGCATTTCTGGGTGTTGTTGATAAAAGGTTTTCGCCTTGCATAGGAAAGTTTTAACTTGCACTTACAGATGTAGCGACCAACTGTAGTTACTGACAGTGGGTTTCTGAAGAGTTCCTGAGCCCATCTGGTATCCTTTACACACTGATGTCGCTTGTTGATGCAGTACAGCCTGAGGGATCGAAGGTCACGGGCTTAGCTGTTTACATGCAGTGATTTCTCCAGATTCTCTGAACCCTTTGATGATATTACGGACCGTAGATGGTGAAATCCCTAAATTCCTTGCAATAACTGGTTGAGAAAGGTTTTTCTTAAACTGTTCAACAATTTGCTCACGCATTGGTTGACAAAGTGGTGACCCTCGCCCCATCCTTGTTTGTGAATGACTGAGCATTTCATGGAAGCTGCTTTTATACCCAATCATGGCACCCACTTGTTCCCAATTTGCCTGTTCACCTGTGGGATGTTCCAAATAAGTGTTTGATGAGCATTCCTCAACTTTCTCAGTCTTTTTTGCCACCTTTCCCAACTTCTTTGTCACGTGTTGCTCGCATCAAATTCTAAAGTTAATGATTATTTGCAAAAAAATCTTTTTAATCAGTTTGAACATCAAATATGCTGTCATGGTAGCATATTCCACCGAATATGGGTTGAAAATGATTTGCAAATCATTGTATTCTGTTTATATTTACATCTAACACAATTTCCCAACTCATATGGAAACGGGGTTTGTAAAACAAAAACATTTTTGCCCCCATCTTTTTCCATTTTAAATCCTTTTTTTAAAATGCTCCAAGGAGACAATAGGACGGCACTAAAGAGCCGCATGCGACTCGAGAGCCACGGGTTGCTGACCCCCGGGCTACCGTGTAAGGCTCTACTCCAGTAAATGGCCAATATCACTGGTCGGTGAGTTTATCAGAGTCCAGTTTTTAACCACAGTTTTATGATAATCCAAATTTTAGTTTTTACGGGTTATCATCAAAAAGGACAATCGTGACATCCCCATTTTCATGGAGGAATCCCAAAATAATCTCAGTAGCGCTTAATCAGTGCTACATGGAGAAATTGAACATGTTCGACAGGAAACATACAGGCGGTCCTCCCCAATCTTTGCACACCTGTTGTTACTCTTGTACGGACTGACTCCTTCTTTGGACGTACGTACATCATTACACGCTCAGGAGCAGGTGGCCAATTAGCAGCAACCTGAGGCAGGAGCTCCTGCAGGGTTTCTAGCTTCTGAACAATTAGAGTACTTGATTCATACGTAACAATAGCCCTCATCACAGTGCTGCACTTAGTGGGCTCTAACATAACTCTATACAAGCAGAAATGTACAGGTTAATAGAAAATGCCGACTGTTAATAATCAGCACTTACAGCATTTAGATAATGTGCCTTTTGTTGCTGCCATGTGGAATATGACCAAAGTCAAGACAATTGTTAAAATGTTACGTCACCACTCCTTTTATAAACCAGTCAAGAGCTCTTTGCCTTCATATTTCTGATGGATAATTGTTTCTGTTATTCCCTTGTGTCCATTTTTTTCTTTTGAGTTTCTATGACCTTTGAAGTGAATTAAATAACTCAGATTATGGCGAGTGTTCATATTCATCTTGGAGAAAGCAAACCACCAAGTTTAAGTAGATAGTGGTATTTCAGCTTCTTCCATGGGAGGAAAACGAAAAAGAAAACTACTTTGACTTAGTTTTGTTTTTTTATTCACTTATTATCTTTATGTTTTTGGCCATAATCAGAGTTTGGGTTATTTCGAGAACCGGTTATGTCAATATCCAAGGCTGACCTTTTTTATCCAAAACCTAAAAATAGGGATGTCCGATAATGGCTTTTTGCCGATATCCGATATTCCGTATTGTCCGACTCTTTAATTATCGGTAATTAAAGAGTTGGACAATACGGAATATCGTGTTAACTCCACGACTGTATATATCTGTTGATATCGGTATCGGTACCGATATCAACAGATATATACAGTCGTGGAGTTAACACATTATTATGCCTAATTTGGACAACGGGTATGGTGAAGATAAGGTACTTTTAAAAAAAATTAATAAAATAAGATACATAAATTAAAAACATTTTCTTGAATAAAAAAGAAAGTAAAACAATATAAAAACAGTTACATAGAAACTAGTAATTAATGAAAATTTGTAAAATGAACTGTTAAAGGTTAGTACTATTAGTGGACCAGCAGCACGCACAATCATGTGTGCTTACGGACTGTATCCCTTGCAGACTGTATTGATATATATTGATATATAATGTAGGAACCAGAATATTAATAACAGAAAGAAACAACCCTTTTGTGTGAATGAGTGAATGGGGGAGGGAGTTTTTTTGGGTTGGTGCACTAATTGTAAGTGCATCTTGTGTTTTTTATGTTGATTTAATAAAAAAACAAAAAACGATACCGATAATAAAACAAACGATACCGATAATTTCCGATATTACATTTTAACGCATTTATCGGCCGATAATATCGGCAGGCCGATATTTTCGGACATCCCTACCTAAAACCATTGAAGTTGGCACGTTGTGTACATGGTAAATAAGAACAGAATACAATGATTTTTCAACCTAAATTCAATTGAATAGACTGCAAAGACAAGATACTTAACGTTGGAACTGGTAAACTGTGTTACTTTTTGCAAATATTAGCTCATTTGGAATTTGATGCCTGCAACATGTTTCAAAAAAGCTGGCACAAGTGGCAAAAAAGACTGAGAAAGTTGAGGAATTCTCATCAAACACTTAATTGGAACATCCCAAAGGTGAACGGGCTAATTGGGAACAGGTGGGTGCTATGATTGGGTATAAAAACAGCTTCTATGAAAATGTTCAGTCAGTCACAAACAAGAATGGGGTGAGGGTCGCCACTTTGTGAACAAATGCGTGAGCAAATTGTCCAACAGTTTAAGAACATTTCTCAACGAGCTATTGCAAAGAATTTAGAGATTTATCGATCTACGGTCCGTAATATCATCAAAAGGTTCAGAGAATCTGGAGAAATCACGGCAAGGCCAAAAACCAACATTGAATGCCCATGACCTTCGATCCCTCAGGCGGTACTGCATCAAAAAGCGAAATCAGTGTGTAAAGGATATCACCACATGGGCTCAGGAACACTTCAGAAAACCACTGTCAGTAACTACAATTTGTTGCTACATCTGTAAGTGCAAGTTAAAACTCTACTATGCACAGCCACACCCATTTATCAACAACACCCAGAAACGCCGTTGGCTTCACTGAGCCCGAGCTCATCTAAGATGGACTGATGTAAAGTGGAAAAGTGTTCTGTGGTCTGACGAGTCCACATTTCAAATATATTTTGGAAACTGTTGACGTATGCTACTGTGCAACATACACAGTAGCATACACACTCCACCGCATCATCGAGCTCACAGTAAACCTGTGTCGTCTCCTTCCCCCGTCGAACATAACACACGTATCATTTCCAGGTGTTTGTGGGCCAGATTGTTACTTTTCAGGAGGAGTTGAGACGGCACAGACACAAGGGGGCGGTATAGCTCTATGTATTGTATTATGTATATTACAATATATATAATAATCAACAATAATACTATAAATAAGCTAGAGAATGGAATGTGACCAAAATTCAGGAGTGTGTGGTGTTAGACTAGGTGTGGGAATTACATGAGCGTTTTACCATAGTGTTGAATTGAGAGGAGGGACAAGGCAAGACGGCAGTCCGTGGGGCATGCAGATGGTCAGGGCGAATGGCGAGGCGTCGGAGGTCCGTGTCCAAGCAGGAGGTCGAGAATCCAAAAGGGGCAGCCAAAGAACCAGAGGGGAACAACAGGGAATCACAGGAGAACACGGGAAGCACTGCGGGAAGACAACAGGAACATCAGACACGATGGAAACAAGTGCATGGGGCGGCAGGGGCGTGTCTCGGCACGCTGTCAACGGAGGTGCTGGCAGACCCAGCTGCCGGAGAAAAGCGGGTTCGAGCCCGCGCCGTGACACAGATAAAAGTATGTCGCGGGCCAGATCTGGCCCCCGGGCCTTGAGTTTGACACCAGTGACTCAACAGGATTAGAGCTTCTGATGGTTTAATATTGACAAATTAGGTCACATACTATAACTAATTGTGTTTAGAATACTTGGTATGGCCCAGCCTCGCCTAGATTTACTGTACATCCAACAGCCCACTGGCAAGATGACTTTGAGACCCCTCTTTTACTGTATCAAAAAAATATGACCTGGCTGGTATTAAGTGTTAAGTCACAGGGACATGAGTCTGGGTAGAGGATCACAGAATAGACCATAGACCCATAGACCCACCACTTAAGAAGTCAACCATACTCTAAGGGTTCAGTGCAGTGTGGGTTCGTGGCTATGCATGTTTGACTGGACGACACAGGGACTATATTTTCAATGTCATATGTCAGCATTCTGCTGTGATTATTAACTGGAACACACTGTACAGGTTGGCTGTACAACGTGTGCTGGAGCTCCGTGTATAGATACTTAAATATGCAGTTGGTAGCTCGAAGCCCCCCTAGTGTTCACTGTAGGTGATCAGATGAAAGCTATGCTAGTTAGTGTGCACACACACACACACACACACACACACACACACACACACACACACACACACACACACACACACACACACACACACACACACACACACACACACACACACACAGTGTTTGAAGCATCACTTAGAAGCTGAGTTGAGTTCTGTCAAACATTGCCCGAAGTAAAGCATACATGCTTGAACTGCCGTTTTCCTCAGCACAACATATACCATTTTTTTTTACCTCGCTACAAATTATTAAAGTTCACCTCAGATCTGATGTTCTAATCAGTGGTCTAACAGGACAATGATTCCAAACAGACACCAAAACTGGAATCAATCCAATAAGCATGTATGTGAACCTTGCCCGAAATTTAGATTTTTTCCCCCCAGCAAAACCAGCCAATTTAAATGAAGTCTACATATTCTACCAAAAGGATGGTCACATATCTACCTATAATTATGACAGAAGCTTGTTGTTCGCAACAGAACATGTCAGGTTGAGGTGAAACCTGCTAAAAGACTGTCATGATCTGTGGTTTGGATCATGTTTTATGTTATTTTCTGTTTAAAGACTCCATAGTTCCTGGTTGCACTTCCTTGTTTGTTTGTTACCTTGACAACCATTAGTGTCACCTGTTTTACGTCTTGGACTCACGCACCTGTTGCTAATTATGTTCACCTGTCTCTGATTAGTGTTCGGCCGCTCACCTGCTTCCCGAGCACTAGTCAGAGGCATTATTTAAGTTTGCCTTTGACAGTCAGTCGGCCTGGCGTCATTGTTTGCTTCTTGCTCCTGTTACGTGAGCACTCCTTGTCTTGAGCCTATGCTAAGTGTTAGCTTCAAGTGCGATCGTGTTTTCCTTCGACTAGTTTTCTGTTTTTGGTGCTGTTTTGACTTTTTAATAGTGATGGGTTGATGAGGCGTCATGAAGCGTTTCGACACATAGCAAAACTGTATTGATACTGTGTCGATACTGTGTCACTAAATACTGACATCTGCTGGACATTAAAAATCCCTACAGGCAACCTATGGACCGACTCAACTGACACTGATTTTATGACCTAGTATATACAATAATATAAACCAAGTCATTGTATTTCATTTAGGATTATTTCATATCTTCATTTAAATAAAAATATATTTTTATCTTTTTTAGATACAGTCAATAAATAATGTGAACATGTATCATAACATGGAAAACTAAGAGAACGTGTTGTGAATGAGGATGCTTGTGGACTGGGAATTTTTATTTTTATTTTTTTTTTACACATTTTTATTTTAAAAAAAAACAGTTTTTCCAACGTATTCAATTTTAGACGATTTCTCTTAGTTATTATTTCTTCGGCTGTAAAAAAGACACGCTCACAGGGCAAAAAGGAGGCGGGAGTGCGACACAGTTTGCGTATCGGTCACGTGACCAAAACAGCTCATGATCGGTCACGTGACTTTCTAAAAGCGGTATGTGCACCGACACAGGGTTTTGCTCTATGAGCTCGACGCATGCGCCGATGCATCGGTGTTGCCGGACCCATCACTACTTTTTAAGAATAAATCATGTTTTTACCTACACGCCATGCCTGGAGTGGTCCGTCTGCATTCCTGGGAGAACGACCCCGCGGCAAGCTGCAACCCCCACATCGTGACAAAGACATTCAACCAATTAGTAATTGGATGTATTAGAATGTATACTCTATGTATGATTTTGCACCTCTGTAGTTTTAATAAAGGTATGGGCCAATTATTCAATATTTGGCTTTACAATCACTTCAAATGTACTGTATATTCCGGACCATAGGGCGCATCGGGTAATAATGCGCACTGCAGATGAATGGTCTATTTTCGATATTTTTTCATATATAAGGCGCATAGGGCACATTAAAGGAGTCATATTATTATTATTTTTTTCTGAATTGAAAAGACTTATTTGTGGTCTACATAACATGTGATGGTGGTTCTTTGGTCAAAATGTTGCATAGATGATCTTTTACAGATCATCTTCAAGCCACTTTCTGACAGTCACTTCAGGATGCGCCGTTTTGAGGGCGGTCTTATTTACGTGGCTCACCTTCGACAGCGTCTTCTCCCCGTCATCTTTGTTGTAGCGGTGTAGCGTGCAAGGACGGGGGTGGAATAAGTGTCAAAAGATGGCGCAAACTGTTTTAATGACATTCAGACTTTACAGAGCAGCATCTCCTCATCCGCCGGAAATGTGTCCCGTGAAAAAATGTCCAACCGGAACTCTCTAATAACTAAAGTTCCTCGGGTGAATAATGTAAACTCATTACACCGGTATGTTTTAGCCCTTTCATGGAGAGTTTACTGACAGATATAAGTAAGAATTTTACACTACTTTATATTAGAAATGGCAACAGCGGAGGATGAATGTCCCATAACAAGAAGATAGAGAAAAAGAAGAAGCTTATCGAATCAAAGGCGGGATTTTTCAGGACTTATGCAGATCCCAAATACAGATCAGCAGGTACTAGAAGGCAAGAAAAGTTGCTTTTGCATAATGTTGCGAAACAAAACGGCAGATAATGTCTTACCTTATATACACACCATAATAATACTCGTATGTTGAAGCACAGTACAATCCATCAAGCGGTGCGGCTTCATAGCTTACCAAAGTCACACATTTTGATAGATTTTCGAGTGCCGTGTGTAATGTTCTATATTTTCAATGGAACATTTAAAATGTTGGTGTTGTTTAATTGAGACATATTGCCATCATAGTGCAGCCTACACTTATCTATTTTGTTTGACTGCCATCTACTGGGCACACTTATCATTACACCATGTACCAAATAAAATAGCTTCGAGATCGGTACGCTCAACTGAACGTATTCCTTACATTAGGCGCACTGAGTTGGTTATAAGGCGCACTGTCGAGTTTTGAGGGGAAAAAAAAGATTTTAAGTGTGACTTATAGTCCTGAAAATACAATATGAACTATGTAGTAATACAATCGATTTTTTTTACATTTCAAGTATTAAATTAACACCTTCCTTTTTTTCTTTCACGGATGAAGTAAAATAAATCTGAACTTTTAAGAGTTATGTTATGAATTAATTATCAGCATTAGACATGGAGAAGAATTAGGATTACACATAAACGTCACTTCTTCTTACTCCTCTTTGGACGTGTTGAATTGTGCAGCTGTAACAATGTGATGTAACTTTGTCTGATACAAACAAATATCATTACAACGTGGTGTTACAAATCCCACAATTTAGCATGTTTACGTCTTTATTCTTAACTGATTAATTTCTTCAAGTGTCTCTTTGTTTTTCTTATCCTTGTTGTCTTTTATTGCTTTTATAACCGAGTACGGCTAAGTATTTTTTTTTTAAATTTCATTACCGCCGGTTGCTTCTGTCAAGTCTGTGTGATCATGTTTTGTTTTAGTCATGTTCGGTTTTGTTTTTGGACTCTTTGTGCACTTTTGTTTGTTTTGTCACCATAACAACCCATTAGTTTTCACCTGTCATGTCACGCACCTCTTTCACGTTTTGAGTCACGCACCTGTTTTCACTGATCACATCACTGCTATTTAAGCCGGTCTGTTTCTGTTATTCGTCCTGGTGACATTATCTATCTATCCCATACTTGCCAACCTTGAGACCTCCGATTTCGGGAGGTGGGGCGAGGGGGGTGGGGGTGGGCGTGGTCCGTGTGGGACGGGGGCGTGGTTGGGGGCGTGGCTAAAAGGGGAGGGGTATATTTACAGCTAGAATTCACCAAGTCAAGTATTTCATATATATACAGGTAAAAGCCAGTAAATTAGAATATTTTGAAAAACTTGATATATTTCAGTAATTGCATTCAAAAGGTGTAACTTGTACATTATATTTATTCATTGCACACAGACTGATGCATTCAAATGTTTATTTCATTTAATTTTGATGATTTGAAGTGGCAACAAATGAAAATCCAAAATTCCGTGTGTCACAAAATTAGAATATTACTTAAGGCTAATACAAAAAAGGGATTTTTAGAAATGTTGGCCAACTGAAAAGTATGAAAATGAAAAATATGAGCATGTACAATACTCAATACTTGGTTGGAGCTCCTTTTGCCTCAATTACTGCGTTAATGCGGCGTGGCATGGAGTCGATGAGTTTCTGGCACTGCTCAGGTGTTATGAGAGCCCAGGTTGCTCTGATAGTGGCCTTCAACTCTTCTGCGTTTTTGGGTCTGGCATTCTGCATCTTCCTTTTCACAATACCCCACAGATTTTCTATGGGGCTAAGGTCAGGGGAGTTGGCGGGCCAATTTAGAACAGAAATACCATGGTCCGTAAACCAGGCACGGGTAGATTTTGCGCTGTGTGCAGGCGCCAAGTCCTGTTGGAACTTGAAATCTCCATCTCCATAGAGCAGGTCAGCAGCAGGAAGCATGAAGTGCTCTAAAACTTGCTGGTAGACGGCTGCGTTGACCCTGGATCTCAGGAAACAGAGTGGACCGACACCAGCAGATGACATGGCACCCCAAACCATCACTGATGGTGGAAACTTTACACTAGACTTCAGGCAACGTGGATCCTGTGCCTCTCCTGTCTTCCTCCAGACTCTGGGACCTCGATTTCCAAAGGAAATGCAAAATTTGCATGGTTGGGTGATGGTTTGAGGTGCCATGTCATCTGCTGGTGTCGGTCCACTCTGTTTCCTGAGATCCAGGGTCAACGCAGCCGTCTACCAGCAAGTTTTAGAGCACTTCATGCTTCCTGCTGCTGACCTGCTCTATGGAGATGGAGATTTCAAGTTCCAACAGGACTTGGCGCCTGCACACAGCGCAAAATCTACCCGTGCCTGGTTTACGGACCATGGTATTTCTGTTCTAAATTGGCCCGCCAACTCCCCTGACCTTAGCCCCATAGAAAATCTGTGGGGTATTGTGAAAAGGAAGATGCAGAATGCCAGACCCAAAAACGCAGAAGAGTTGAAGGCCACTATCAGAGCAACCTGGGCTCTCATAACACCTGAGCAGTGCCAGAAACTCATCGACTCCATGCCACGCCGCATTAACGCAGTAATTGAGGCAAAAGGAGCTCCAACCAAGTATTGAGTATTGTACATGCTCATATTTTTCATTTTCATACTTTTCAGTTGGCCAACATTTCTAAAAATCCCTTTTTTGTATTAGCCTTAAGTAATATTCTAATTTTGTGACACACGGAATTTTGGATTTTCATTTGTTGCCACTTCAAATCATCAAAATTAAATGAAATAAACATTTGAATGCATCAGTCTGTGTGCAATGAATAAATATAATGTACAAGTTACACCTTTTGAATGCAATAACTGAAATAAATCAAGTTTTTCAAAATATTCTAATTTACTGGCTTTTACCTGTATGTATATATATATATATATATATATATATATATATATATATATATATATATATATATATATATATATATATATATATATATATATATAAGAAATACTTGACGTTCAGCAAATTCTAGATATATATATATTTATTTTATTATATATATATTTTATTATATATATATATAAAATAAATACTTGAATTTCAGTGTTCATTTATTTACACATATACACACACACATAACACTCATCTACTCATTGTTGAGTTAAGGGTTGAATTGTCCATCCTTGTTCTATTCTCTGTCACTATTTTTTGAACCATGCTGAACACCCTCTCTGATGCATTGCTGTGTGGCACGCACAAAAGTGCTTTCATCAAATGCACTAGATGGCAGTATTGTCCTGTTTAAGAGTGTCACAACATTGCTGTTTACGGCAGACGAACTGCTTTACGGTATACAAAAAAGTGACTGCTGTTGTTGTGTGTTGTTGCCGCGCTGGGAGGACGTTAATGAAACTGCCTAACAATAAACCCACATAAGAAACCAAGAACTCGCCCTCCATCATTCTACAGTTATAACGTCATTGGGCAGGTACGCTTTTTTATATTGTGGAGGACCTGAGTCCGCCTGAATTTCGGGAGATTTTCGGGAGAAAATCTGTCCCGGGAGGTTTTCGGGAGAGGCGCTGAATTTCGGGAGTCTCCCGGAAAATCCGGGAGGGTTGGCAAGTATGATCTATCCTATCATACCATGCTATCTATCCATCCATACTACCTCTGCTACCCATGAGATTCCTGTTTAGTATAGTTCATGCTTCATGCCATGCCACAGTAAGTGTTTTTGTTTCGTGTTCATAGTTAATTGCCTTTGTGCTAGTCTTTTGTTTTCATTAGTCAAGTTTGTTCTCCGCCATTGTGCGCACCTTTTGTTTGCTTCCTTTTGTGTAGTCTGTTAGTGTTAAAATAAAAATATGTACTTACATTCACGCCTTGCCCGCTCCAACTTTCCTTTGTATTGCGGGAAAACAAAACACCCCAAAGTCCACGTTTTGACAGAATGTCACCAGCATAAACGTTTTTCCGCACGAAAGTTGGACAGAGTAAACAATTTGGATGAGGCTTCTCGGGCGGTCCTGCGCGCGATGGAAGAGGAAACGCTGCGCTACTCCTCCGTGGAGCGCAGAGACCTGATTTGGTCCCAGGACGGCGCTGTGTCACCGCAGTCGCCGCTCCAGACCAAGGACGTCAGGGAAGGCGAGCGGACAGCACGCGGCGCTCCCGCAAGCTCCTCCTCCTCCGGGCGGAAATAGACGGCCGCCAGCCTGGCAGCTCCAAGATGACGTCACAGACCAGGATTTTTTTTTCAATGCTTTTTCTTTTGATCACTCACCTCCAACCAAAGACTCTAAAAACATGATAAAACATTATCAAAACATGTTTTTAGAAATAAGAGCATGTCAATCCACGTCATCCTAATTTCAAGCCACGCCCACTTCACAAAATGTTTCGTTTTTTTCACCCAATAAAACCCAGGTGGGTAAAACAGAAAGACATTTTGGACAATTTAATGGGGAGGATTCTGCCCCCCTCCTGACCTCTCACCACCCACCCCAAAAAACGGTTCCAGACCGCGGGGAGCGCGTCTGGTATCCGCTCCTTGAGGGGCTGGCTAGGGCTGGTAACTCTTCAGGTGGGGTGGCTCAGCATCGTCACGCCAAGCCACAGCCTCTAGCACGACCGCCACCACCAGTTCTTCGGCCTGCCAAGCCACAACCTCCAGCACGGCCGCCACCACCAGTTTTTTGGCCTGCTAAGCCGCAACCTCCGGTCCGGCCACCACCACCAGTCTTTCGACCTGCTAAGCCGCAACCTCCGGTTCGGCCACCACCACCGGTCTTTCGGCCTGCCAAGCCGCAACCCCCAGCTAGGCCACCTCCACCTGCACCACGGCTAGCTGCTCCAAGGCTAGCACCTGTCACTACTCCAAGGCTAGCACCACGACCTGCACCATGGCTAACACCATGACCTGCACCACGGCTAGCACCAGCGCCAAGGCTAGCACCTACGCCACGTCTAGCACCTACGCCACGGCTCGCTCCACGCCCTGCTCCGAGGCTAGCAACAGGCCTTGCCGCACCATTCCAAGCTCCACCACGCCAAGTTCCTCCAGTAGCAGCTCCACGCCAAGTGCCGCCAGTCGCAGCTCCACGACGCCAAGTTCCGCCAGTCGCAGCTCCACGACGCCAAGTGCCGCCAGTCGCAGCTCCACGACGCCAAGATCCATGCCAAAACCAAGACCCTCCATGACAAGATCAAGACCCTCCATGCCAAGACCAAGACCCTCCATGCCAAGACCAAGACCCTCCATGCCAAGACCAAGACCCTCCATGCCAAGACCAAGACCCGCCATGCCAAGCTTCGCCACCTGACGCGCCCACGCCAAGCTTTGCTGCCTCACGCGCCCATGCCAAGCTTTGCCGCCTGACGCGCCACGCCAGGTGTTTCAGCCTGACGCGCCACGCCAAGCTTTTCCGCCTGACGCGCCACCCCAAGCTTTTCCGCCTGACGCGCCACGCTAAGCTTTTCCGCCTGACGCGCCACGCCAAGCTTTTCCGCCTGACGCGCCACGCCAAGCTTTTCCGCATGACGCGCCACGCCAAGCTTCGCCGCCTGACGCACCACGCCATGCTTCAACGCCTGCCACGATGACAACGCATCCACCTCCTCGTCGGCCACGGATGTGGCCATTCCATGGGCGTCCGCCACGCCAGGTTCGCCGACCTCCTCGCCGGCCACGGATGTGGCCATTCCCAGGTCGCCCACCTCGTCTGGTACAGCGGCGCTCTATGCGTCGCCGCCACCTAACTCTGCCCCGGTGGATACAGGGACACGTGGTCTGGCGACCCACCGCCATGTCCTCCTCCCGCCCTCCCATGACCATTGATCATTGTTTTGTTTTTATTTTATGGACATCTAGTATCTGTTCTTAAGGGAGGGGCTCTGTCAAGTTTGTATGATCATGTTTTGTTTTAGTCATGTTCGGTTTTGTTTTTGGACTCTTTCTGCACTTTTGTTTGTTTTGTCACCATAGCAACCCATTAGTTTTCACCTTTCATGTCACGCACCTGTTTCACGTTTTGAGTCACGCACCTGTTTTCACTGATCATGTCACTGCTATTTAAGCCGGTCTGTTTCTGTTGTTCGTCCTGGTGACAATATCTATCTATCCTTTCATACCATGCTATCTATCCATCCATACTACCTCTGCTACCCATGAGAATCCTGTTTAGTATAGTTCATGCTTCATGCCATGCCACAGTAAGTGTTTTTGTTTCGTGTTCATAGTTAATTGCCTTTGTGCTAGTCTTTTGTTTTCATTAGTCAAGTTTGTTCTGCGCCATTGTGCGCACCTTTTGTTTGCTTCCTTTTTTGTAGTCTGTTAGTGTTAAAATAAAGATATGCACTTACATTCACGCCTTGCCCGCGCCAACTTTCCTTTGCATTCCAGGAAAACAAAACACCCCAAAGTCTATGTTTTAACAGCTTCATTATTTTGCTACATAGGTACTGCGTGTACTAGGAGTACTAAGAGTTGTTACCTTTGGGCCAATTGATGGGTGGCTATTCTTCATCTAATTTTTTCCTGCACCTTGCCTTGGTATATGATAACTCTTCTAGTCCGGCCCAGGAACATACTACTGCAGACATGAGAGATACGCTTGACAACCAAAAATAGCTTGTAAAATGTCAAATAATAAAGGAAAGGGCATTTGCGTGAAATTTTACAGCAAACATATTCTTAGCCCTTTCTTGTTCCGTCCCTATTGTTAAAATATAAAGGAACGTCTATTAGAGTCTCAAGGTGTAGTTCATTCATCCATTCATTCAATCAGCAGAGCATTAACGTACAGGTATAATGAAAAAACAAGTTGACTTTATAATGAAGAAATTATCATATTTTTCTGATTATAACACCGAAAGACTTACAAAGTTTGTGAGTAAATAGATTAGATACAAATTATATAAATCTATATAAATCTATGTACAAAACCCAAAACCAGTGAAGTTGGCACATTGTCTAATTCGTAGATGAAAACAGAATACAATGATTTGCAAATCCTTTTCAACTTATATTCAATTGAATGGACTGCAAAGACAAGATACTTAACGCTCCAACTGGAAAACTATGTTATTTTTTGCAAATATTAGCTCATTTGGAATTTGATGCCTGCAACATGTTTCAAAAAAGCTGGCACAAGTGGCAAAAAGACTGAGAAAACTGAGTAATGCTCATCAAACACTTATTTGGAACACCCCACAGGTCAACAGGCTAATTGGGAACAGGTGTGTGCCATGATTGGGTTTAAAAGCAGCTTCCAGGAAATGCTCAGTCATTCACAAACAAGGATGTTGCGAGGGTCATCACTTTGTGAACAAATGCGTGAGCAAATTGTCGAACCGTTTAAGAACAACATTTCTCAACGAGCTGTTGCAAAGAATTTAGGGATTTCACCATCTATGGTCCGTAAGGTAAAAAGGTTCAGAGAATTTAGAGAAATCACTGCCCGTAAGCGATGATATTACGGATCTTTGATCAGTCAGGCGGTACTGCATCAAGAGCGACATCAGTGTGTAAAGGATATCACCACATGGGCTCAGGAACACTTCAGAAAACCACTGTCACTAACTACAGTTGGTCGCTTCATCTGTAAGTGCAAGTTAAAACTCTATTATGCAAAGCCATAGCCATTTATCAACAACACCCAGAAATGCCGCTGGCTTCACTGGGCCCAAGCTCATCTAAGATGGACTGATGCAAAGTGGGAAAGTGTTCTGTGGTCTGACGAGTCCACATTTCAAATCGTTTTTGGAAACTGTGGATGTCGTGTTCTCTGCGATGAGGTGGCGACTTGTCCAGGGTGTACCCCGCCTTCCGCCCGGATGCAGCTGAGTAGGCTCCAGCACCCCCCCGCAACCTCCAACAGGACAAGCGGTAGAAAATGGATGGATGGATGTCGTATTCTCTGGAACAAAGAGAAAAAGAACCATCCGGATTGTTATAGGCGCAAAGTTCAAAAGCCAGCATCTGTGATGGTATGAGGGTGTATTAGTGCTCAAGGCATGGGTAAATATCTGTGAAGGCACCATTAATGCTGAAAGGTACATACAGGTTTTGGAGCAACATATGTTGCCATCCAAGAAATGTTATCATGAATGCCCCTGCTTATTTGAGCAAGACTATGCCAAGCCACGTGTTACAACAGCGAGGCTTCATAGTAAAAGAGTGTGGGTACTAGACTGGCCTGCCTGTAGTCCAGACCTGTCTCCCATTTAAAATGTGTGGCGCATTATGAAGCCTAAAAAACCACAAAGAAGACCCCGGACTGTTGAACAACTTAAGCTGTACATCAAGCAAGAATGGGAAATAATTCCACCTGAAAAGCTTCAAAAATTGGTCTCCTCATTTCCCAAACGTTTACTGAGTGTTGTTAAAAGGAAAGGCCATTTAACACAGTGGTAAAAATGCCCCTGTGCCAACTTGTTTACAATGTGTTGCTGCCATTAAATTCTAAGTTAATGATTATTTGCAAAAAAGAAAAATGTTTCTCAGCTGGAACATTAAATATCTTGTCTTTGCAGTCTATTCAATTGAATATAAGTTGAAAAGGATTTGCAAATCATTGTATTCTGTTTTTATTTACCATTTACACAACGTGCCAACTTCACTGGTTTTAGGTTTTGTATAGAAAGCCAGCGTCTTTTTTGCCAATTTCAGGTTCTAAGTTGAATGTCAAAGTTGACCTGCCTCTCGGTTATTCCTCTACTATCCAGGTGAGAGGTATGATTTCTAATCGAGAACTAACTTTTAGCAAATTTGATTAAAGGCAAAGCAGAAGCAGCCACAGGACACCGGCCAGCTCAGTCAGTGTGTTTTACATAGGGATTGTGAAGGATAAACGGCACATCTCGTTCCCATGTTGGCGCATTTCTAGTATGACTGGTCTGCTGTCTAAGGGCAAAGAATAGAGCAGTTCCCACCGTGATATCATCAGTTCCTGAATCTACAAAAGTTGCAGAAGTCTTTTGGAGAGGAATTTTCGAAATGGCCGTTGAAATTGTGGCGTTGTGTGGATATCTAGATGATATTTTCACATACTTTGTGTACTGCAAATATCATTAGATATGACTTAGACTTAGACTTCCTTTTTATTGTCATTCAAATTTGAACTTTACAGTACAGATAAGAACGACATTTCGTTGCATTTGCTCATGGTAGTGCAGGATAAAAAGGCAATAAGGTGCAGTAATAAATACTATATAAATATATTGCACTTTTTCATATGCATCCACGTTTATGGATGTATGTTATATTGTCTTTTTATTCCAGCGTGTTAATCCATTTTGGGGGGAATTGAAGGGATCGTTATGATGCGTTCAAGAGTCTTACGGCCTGAGGGAAGAAGCTGTTACAGAACCTGGAGGTTCAGCTACGGAGGCTGCGGAACCTCTTTCTAGAGTCCAGCAGTGAAAACAGTCCTTGGTGAGGGTGGGAGGAGTCTTTGCATATTTTCTGAGACCTGGTCAGGTAGCGGCTTTTTGCGATCTCCTGGATAGGAGGAAGAGGAGTCCTGATAATCTTTTCCACCGTCCTCACCACTCTCTGGAGGGACTTCCAGTCTGAGGCATTGCAGGCTCCAGTCCAGACAGAGATGCTTTTGGTCAGTAGGCTCTCTATAGTGCCTCTGTAGAATGTGGTGAGAATGGGGGGAGGGAGCTGTGCTCTTTTCATCCGACGCAAAAAGTGCATGCGCTGCTGAGCTCTTTTTACAAGAGCTCCGGTGTGTAGGGACCAGGTTATATTGTCAGTGATCTGCACCCCCAGGAACTTGGTGCTGCTTACCATCTCCACCGCTGTGCCGTTGATGAAGAGTGGAGCGTGGCTGGACTGGTGCTTCCTGAAGTCAACGATGATCTCCTTGGTCTTGTCGACGTTCAGGACCAGATTGTTGGTTCTGCACCAGTCAACCAGATGTTTCACCTCTTCCCTGTAGTCCATGTCGTTGTTGTCACGGGTGAGGCCCACTACTGTCGTGTCGTCCGCATTATTCACAATGTGGTTAGTACTGGACCTGGCGCAGCAGTCATGGGTCATCAACGTGAACAGTAGTGGACTCAGGACGCAGACCTGGGGGGAGCCGGTGCTCAGGAAGATGACACTGGAGGTGTTGTTGCCCACTCTCACAGACTGGGGTCTGTCTGTGAGGAAGTCAAGCAGCCAGTTGCATAGGGGGGTACTGAATCCAAGGGAGGCCAGTTTGCTCACCAAATGCTGCGGGATGATAGTGTTGAATGCTGAGCTGAAGTCCAGAAACAACATCCGCACGTGTGTGTCCTTTCCTTCCAGATGTTCTAAGCTCAGATGGAGTGCAGAGGAGATGGCGTCCTCTGTGGAGCGGTTAGGGCGATAAGCAAACTGGTATGGGTCGAATGTGGGGGGGGAAGTCTGGAGACAATATATTCCTTTACCAGCCTCTCAAAGCACTTCATTATGATGGGGGTGAGTGCCACGGGGCGATAATCATTGAGAGTGGAGATTGTGGGTTTTTTAGGCACTGGAATTATTGTGGCCGTCTTAAAACATGATGGTACCACAGCCTGGGTCAGTGAGATGTTGAAGATGTCTGTGAGAACCTCTCCTCAGGGTTTTCCGGACATCCGCTGTGTCCAGGTTGAGCGGCTGCTCATCAGGGCGAGGGATGGATTTTCTCGCCGGAGTGGTGTTAAGTGCCTCAAACCTCGCAAAGTAGTTGTTTAGGTCATTTAGGAAGCTGATACTGTTGTGACAGGGACGGGGGCAGCTGTATAGTTCGTGATGACCTGTGTGCCCTGCCACATTCGTCTAGTGTTCGTGGGGTTCTCGAAGAAGTCCTGCACTTTCTGACTGTGAGCACGCTTTGCAACCTTAATGGCATGGTTCAGGTTAGCTCTGGCTGTTTTTAATGCTACCATGTCGCCAGACTTGTTCCGAGCCTTCAGTTCAATAGATAAAATTAAAACCAATTCAGCATATAAACAGGATTTTTTTCCCATCATACTGTTACTTTATCAATCAATCAATCAATGTTTATTTATATTGCCCTAAATCACAAGTGTCTCAAAGGATTGCACAAGCCACAACAACATCCTCGGTACAGAGCCCACATAATTTAAAACAACGTTGTTGCATTTGACAAAACCCTTCACAAACGCTGGCTTCCTTGCTGATAAAACAATGGTAACAACAGATTCCTAGTTAGACTTCTTATGTAGAAGTCTAGCTGCTAAACTAGCAAAGCTAAGCTAGTCCCAGTTCGAAGTTACTGTGCGCCAAAGGCAGCAAGCACTCAACTCGGTGAAAGCAACAACAGAGTCCGGTTTCCCCGCTGCTGCTACTTGCTCATGCTGCTGCAGTTCGCCGCTCAAAGCTAAGGGCTATCTTTCTATCTGTGTGTCTCTAATTGTCTTAAAACTTTCTGTAATCCTTTTAATAGTCTAATCAAAGCAGCCACTCTCTGTTTCACCGCCTCACTTTCAGCCAGCTAGTTGCTAAGCTAATCCTCTCCCTCTCCTCAGCCGCCAGGCATGACCTGCCCAGCTGCATGGGTTCCCCCGTCACTGCCGGACGGAGGTATAGGCCGAAATAAGGCGGTGTGGTCGGCAGGTCGAAGCTTGGGTGTCGGAGGGGAGCTAGCAGGGGAGCTAGCGGAAGCCTGTGCTCTCTCTGCTGCTCGCTCAATGAGTCTCTGATCAAACATGAGAGCCAGGTCGATAAGGGCTCGGCACGAGGTAGGTCGCTCTCTCAGAAAGCCGTCTTTTATCGCCTGGCTCAGTCCTCTCCTGAACGCACTTTGGAGCGCCTTGTCTCCCCACTCGCTGTCTGCCGCCAGGGTGCGTAACTCGAGGGTGTAGGCTGCATCCAAGCGGGAGCCCTGCTGGATGGTGTGCAGACGTTTGAAAGTGTCCCTCCCGTCTACGGAGTGATCGAACACAGCACGAAACTCAGTCCTGACAGCAGCATAGTCAGTGCCCAGCCCCAAAGTCTTATTGACTGCTGCTGTTACTCACTTAAGAGCCTGCCCCGAGAGTAGAGGAAAAATAAACGCTATTTTGGCTCTATCGGAGGAATAGCGAAAGGGTTGATGTTTAAAAATGTGTTCACATTGAACCAAAAACCCCCGGCAAAGTTCAAAATCTCCCTCGAAGGGTCTGGGGCTGGCGATCTTGGGTTCTCAGGCGTAGGAGGGGTTCCAGGTGGTGGGTGCTGCCGGCACACCAGGATCTGGCCCAGGTGGTGCAGCAGGGCTTGGACTAATGGTGTCCAATCTAATTAACAAGCTGGCGAAGGCGACTTCGAGCTTGTTCTCCAGGTTAGAAAAATGCTCTTGGTGCTGCTGGAGTACAGCGGGCATGGCTGAAAGGTTGGGAGCCATGGGGGGATCAGGAAAGGGGCTTGGACTGGGGTCTTCTCGTGCCGTCTGGTTCCGTCATGGCTCGAACGTACTGTTACGTACGGAGGGGGAAGGAGACAGCACAGAGACAGAAGTAAAGCTCAACACGTGTATATATTGAGCTTAATGATGCGGTGGAGTGTGTATGCTACTCTGTGTGTGTGTGGCAGGACTATGTGAAGAGTTTAAAAGGAAATGTTACCAGCAAGTGTTGTAGGTGCGTGTTGATATGAATCAGCAAGTCCAATAGGGCGAGGCTGGTGGAAAGTCCGTGAGACAGACCGGGGGCTGGAAAGAGGCGTCAGGGTCCGTCTCCGAGTGAGGGGTCGTTATCCAGGAAGGCAGTCAAGATCCAGGGGTAAGTCCAGGGAAGCGAGGCGCACAGCTCAAATCCAAGGAGGCGGAAGGGAATACTGCGGGACAAGGAAGACGACAAGGGACAAATGAGCACAAGGACGGAAGGACACAGAGCGAGTAAACAAGGAGAGGAGCCAGAGACATGATAGCTTACTGTAAACAGATAACTACGTTCTGGCACTGGATTTCAGGACACGCTGGCTCTTATGGCGTGGAGTCTCATCAGGTGCAGGTGTGTTGATTACTGATTACACGCAGCCGTGCAAGGGCGCGGTTGTGGCGTGTGCTCTCAGCCGTAACACACAAAAGTGTGAATTTATTTGTGAATAAAGAATACATTCACGAGGAAGAATGTAGCAAGTATGTAACATCACATATCTTTGACATGAATTAGTAATATTTTAGAAAACATCACATCTTCTGTGGTATAGAAGGCATCGTTTTAGTTTGAATGGATCTGGATTCTTATGGGTTAATACGTTAAAAGTTATTTAAAATATTCTGTGCTGTGGCCACCATTCGATGCACTTGTGAACGAACGTTCAGTAAATTCACATTTTAAGCCTTGTGTGGTGTTCGGGTCTGATGGATCCATTTTTTATTAACAGAAAAATGATACAATTAATTATTTTTTCAAACTGAGACTCACTGGCTTTGGCTCATTTTCTGTGAAGAACATATATCAGAATACATATTTAATTACCACACACCATACACCCCCCCCCCCCCCCCCCCTACACATTTCTATTACATATAAGATGTCCGGGTCCACTGGACCCAGGGCTAATAGAAGTGTGGAAATTGATTGTTCTGTGTAACACACACACACACACACACACACACACACACACACACACACACACACACACACACACGCACACAGCAGGCCTAGACAGGAGGAGGACAGAGTGTAGGTACACAGAACATCAGAGGGTCAAATGTGCGAGAAAATGAGAGCAGACAGTGTTGACAAACAATGTTGCAACCTTGTGTGGGAACTGCAGGTGCAGAAACACAAAAGAAGAATCCCTGTGGGATGCAGAAACTGGCAGATAAATTTTCCGTGCAACGTTCAGATTGTTACTCAGCCAGCGTTTGTGGGTCTGATGGACCCGTTGCATTTTTGTGCCTCACAATCAAACACTTTTATGTTAAAATACTGAACAGATGTTCACCTTATCCCAATAAACATCTGTTTGAAAGCCTTCATTAAAAGCCACAAAATGCAATGGGTCCATAAGACCCACAAACGCTGGCTGAGTAACAACAATATGAACACTACACAAGGGTTAAACTATTTTAACACACATTTATACTAATCCACGTGGCTTAGTGTGATGCATCTTATGTCATTATGGAGGGGTGTAGAAGTAGCTCTAAAAAGGTCTAAACCACGGGTCGGAAACTCAAAACGTTAAAAGAGCCATATTGGACCAAAAATAAAAAAATAAAAAAATCTGTCTGGAGCCGCAAAAAATTAAAAGCCTTATAAAAGTGTTATAATGAAGGCAACACAGGATGTAAGTGTCTATATTAGCTGTATTAGCCTACTTAAAAGGCTGACGCAAATCTTCGTTGACAGAAATGTTTATTCTACACATTTTTGCAACATTGGAAATCATTAGTAAAATGGAGGCTTCTCACAGGATGATATCATTTCTGGAAATTACTGGCTCAGAATGGCCAAAGGTATAGATGTGTGTGTCCAAGTTTTAAAAAACGGCAGGCTGTCTTCGTCTAATGCATTTATTACAATCTTTGCAAGCTGGCTAACGTTTGCTGTGGTCTGGAACAACATGGCACACAAACAACTATGAGAAATGCAGCCGATATTACATACAGATAATGTGTCATGAGACATGCAAATATAAATTAAATACACATAGGACATATGTAAAGGAAATTAAATGAGCTCAAATATAGCTACAAACGAGTCATAATGATACACTATGTACATGCAGCTAGCCTAAATAGCATGTTAGCATTGATTAGCCTGCGGTCATAGATTGACCAAATATGCCTGAAAAGGGTTGGAATTGGGGGTTAAATCACCAAATGATTACCGAGCGCGGCGCACGCTGCTGCTCACTGCTCCCCTCACCTCCCAGGGGGTGAACATGGGGATGGATCAAATGCAGAGGACACATTTCACCACACCCAGTGTGTGTGTGACAATCGTTAGGACTTTAACTTTAACTCTACCTTTGATAAGCACTCCAGCAAATCAACAAAGCTCCTCTCTGTGCATTCACGCACAGCATAAAACATTTGGTGGACAAAATGAGACAAAGAAGGAGTGCCATAAAACACGTCTTTCTGGGGCAGCGTCGGAGAAAGTTGTGCATGTAAACAAACTACGATGAGTTCAAGGATTGTTGAAATTAGTCGGACAAAACGGTGCTTGCCAAATAGTCTCATCAGTGAAGCATGTTCAATATAAACAGTGGGATTTCTAACAATTAGGAAGGTGTGTGTCATCTTTGTTCTCCTACAGGAAATATGTTAAAACAACAACAACAAAAATTTCTTCATCTATTTCCATTTTCACACATCTCTGAACAAAATCCAGGGATCC